>NC_135810.1:72681092-72956463 GCF_964213995.1 Mustelus asterias | reverse complement strand
GGCTGCTTTTCCGAGGCAGCGGGAAGTATAAACAGTGTCAATAGATGGGAGGCTGGTTTGAGTGATGGACTGGGCTTTATTTATGACCCTTTGTAGCTTCTTGTGGTCTTGGACAGAGCAGAAGACATATATCAAGCTGTGATATAACTAGAAAGAATGTTTCCTACGGTGCATCTGTAGAAATGGTGAGAGTTGTAGCAGACATGCCAAATGTCCTTAGTCTCCTGAGAAAGTAGAGGCATTGGTGGGCTTTCTTAACAATAGCGTCCACATGAAGGGACCAAGACAGGTTGTTGGTGATCTAGACACCTCAAAACTTGAAGCTCTCGACCATTTTTACTTTGTCCCCATTGATGTCGACAGGGGCATGCCCTCCATTACGCTTCCTGAAGTTGATAACTACCTCCTTTGTTTTGTTGACATTGAGGGAGAGATTATTGTCATCACACCAGTTCATCAGACTCAATCTTTTTCCTGTACTATGTCTCATCATTGTTTGAGATCTGATCCACAACAGTGGTGTCATCAGCAAACTTGAAAATCAAGTTGGAAGGGAATTTGGCCATACAGTCGAAGATTTATAAGGAGTATAGTAAGGGGCTGAGGACATAGCCTAGCGGAGCAACGATGTTGAGGATGATCGTGGAGGAGGTGCTGAAGAGAATGGAATTGGAGATTAAAAGGAAAAAGGAAGAGGGAATATAACTAAAGGCTGATGGTTAACATAAAAGGAAACCTATTCTTCCAGGTGACGAGTCTGCAGCCTGCAGCAGTGGTGGACTCGTCAACGTTGAGAGCGTTCAAGTGGTTATTGGATAAACATATGGATGATATTGGAATAGTGTAGATTCGAGGGGCTTTAGATTGGTACCACTGGTCGGCGCAACATCGAGGGCCGAAGGGCCTGTACTGCGCTGTAATGTTCTATGTTCTAGGTGCTTGTAGGGATTCTATGATGTTCAAGGAAGGATGTTGAGCTGAGTTGTGCACCTGTGTGCTGGAGCAGTCCTGAGATCAGCTCTGTGCTAGAAGGTGTAAAGTTTGAAACAACCATCCAGTTAAGCCAGTCTTTGTTTTCAGAAAGTAGTGTTTCTGAACCACCTTAGATTTTCACAGCCAAGTGGAAGATGGGAGGAGTTGTGTGGTATACTTCTGTTAAAGTGATACCAGGGGTAATATTATTGTATTTTTATGGTTAAAAATCTGTAAGGGAGTTGTTCGTAAGAAAGTACTTGTGTGTTCTGAGTAATTGGGGTTTGTGAAAGGGATGTTTTATCAGACTGTTTTATTAGACAGGTGTTGGGTGCCTGGAATTCGCTGCCAGGGAGGTAGTGGAAACAGATATGGTAGTGACTTTTAAGGGGCATCTGGACAAATACATGAATAGGATGGCTATAGAGGGAAATGGCCCCCGAAAGTTCAGACGGACAGCATTGTCGGTGCAGGCATGGAGGGCCAAAGGGCCTGTTCCTGCGCTGTAATTTTCTTTGTCCTTTCTCTTTGTTTTACCTGTGTAACTTTAATCTTAAGTATTTTTCTTGTTAATAAATGTTTTTTTAATTTTTTAAAATCCTGAATGTGTTACTGAAGTTCTGTGCTTCTGGGATCAGTTGCTTTTTCTCCCTTGTTTTTTTTTCAAAATACAAAAACAAAATTATGATCAGTAAGGCAGGTTTCCCTCTGGGATCTGGCTTGCTCAGCTGTGGTCATAACAGTGCTTCTGTTTTAGTTGTGCTTTGACTGTGTTAACTGCAATCCACGGTAGAAAAATATCTGAATGACATTAGCATTTTAGTGGCACAATCTACAGATTATATTGACGCATTTATATGTTATTTTGAAAAGAGAGAATCAATTTGAAGCTTTAATATCTCAAGAAATCAACATTCTAGTGAATTCTAGCACATTTACTAAAATGCTTTGTTTTTGTTCTAATGGTCTATCTATTTTATTGAGAGTATTTTAAAAGCAACATTGCTTACATTCAGTTAAGGACAATTGTACATCAATGGTACCTGAGAGTTCTTGTTTTGGTGTTGCATAGCAATACCCCTCAACAAATTCTGTTAACTAGCTTATTTGTATTATAAGTATAAATTATAATCTAAATCGTAGAAATTGTGTTGAGTGTTGAGGTGAGGAAAAACTTTTCAGTCCAAGGGCTGTGAAAGTTTGGAATTCTGCACCCCAGGATGCTCAGTCATATGTTCAAGGCTGAGATCGATAAATCGTACTCGAGGGAATTGGGTGGTGAAGTGAAATTGAGGTTGAGGATCAGTAATGATCTTATTAAATGGCAGAGCAAGCCCAAGGGAATATGGGCTCTTGCTCCTATTTCATGTTATTTCTTATGACTGAAAGAGCAATTTTTAATTGGTTAGTTGGATTCTCTTGTTTTTAGTGTGTTCATTGTTGCTGAGGGAATATTTTGTACTGTTAAAACAGAATAGCTGTTCGTACTTTTAAACTTCTGTTTTACAAAGGATGTCAGTGCTAGGGAATGGAAACTTTTTCCCATATTGACATATATTTCAGTATTAAGCACTGCCAGGTCAGTTATATATCACGTAACCCGAGTCAGAGTAACGCTCCTTATACTCTGGAAAATTCCAAGTTTATCAAATAAACTCTGTTTTCAAAATTGCATTTCGGAAATAGAGGATGACCATTAGCAGAGAAAAAGTATTGGAAAAACTTGCCAAGCTAAAATCTGACAAATCCCCACGACTTGATGGCCTACAGTTCTAAAAGAAAGAGCTGCAGAGCTAGTTAATTCACTGATTATGATTTTCCAGAATGCCCTAGATTCTAGAACAGTTAAAATGGATTGAAAGTTAGCAAATATAACTCTGCTATTTAAAAAAAGGAGGGATTGAGAAAACCGAGAACTACAGGCCAGTTAGCCTGACAGAAGTTTGTCATGAAAATGCTGGAATCTTTTATTAAGGAAGTCTTAACAATGCACTTAGAAGATCATTGTATGGTCAGACAAAGTAAACCTGACTTTGCGAAAGGAAACTCATGTTTGGCAAACATGAGTTTTAGCATATAACAAGTAAGGTAGATAAAGAGGAAGCATGGGATCTAGTATTCTTGGATTTGCAAAAGGCATTTGATGAGGTGCCACACCAAAGGTCAATACACAACTCATAGAATTGGGAGTAATATCTTAACATGGATAAAGGATTAGGTATTGGACAGGAAGCAGAGAATGGAGATATATATCAGACATTTTCAAGTTGGCAAGCTGAAAGTAGTCGTGTGCCTCAAGGAATAGCGCTAGGGTCACACTATTTAAAATCATTACAATTGACTTGGACAAAGATAACAACAGTAATACATTTAAGTTCGCTGATGGTACAAAGCTGGGTTTGAATGTAAGCTGTGAGGTGCACACAAAGAGGCTGCCAAGTGATATAGATAGGTTAAGTGAGTGGACAAGAAGATAGCAGATGAAGTATAATGTGGGGAAGTATAAGGTTATTCACTAGGTTATAAGAGTAGAAAAGCAAAGTTTTTAAAAAAAGATGTGAAACCTGTAAACATTCAGGGGGACTTGGATGTACTTGTACAAGGAATACCAAAAATTGGCATGCAGGTGCAGCAAAAAACTAGGAAGGCAAATGGCATGTTAGCCTGTTTTGCAAGGGAATTTAAGTACAAAAATAATGAAATATTGCTTCAATTGTACAATGCTTTGGTAAGACCACACTTGAAGTACAATGTGCAGTTTTGTCTCTGTATTTAAGGAAGGACATACTTGTATTGGAGGAAATACAGCAAAGCTTCACTAGATTGGTTCAGATGCGAGCATTGTCTTATGATGAGAGGCTGAATTAAAAAGAATGAGAGGTAATCTCAATGAAACACACAAGCTTCTGAAGGGCTTGACAGGGTAGATGCTGAAAGATTATTTCCCCTGGTTTGGGAATATAGTAAGAAGTTTAACAACACCAGGTTAAAGCCCAACAGGTTTATTTGGTAGCAAAAGCCACACTAGCTTTCGGAGCTGCAAGCCCCTTCTTCAGGTGAGTGGGAATTCTGTTCACAAACAGAGCATATAAAGACACAAACTCAATTTACATGAATAATGGTTGGAATGCGAATACTTACAACTAATCAAGTCTTTAAGAAACAAAACAATGTGAGTGGAGAGAGCATCAAGACAGGCTAAAAAGATGTGTATTGTCTCCAGACAAGACAGCCAGTGAAACTCTGTGGGGGTTACAAATAGTGTGCCATGAACCCAATATCCCGGTTGAGGCCGTCCTCGTGTGTGCGGAACTTGGCTATCAGTTTCTGCTCAGCGACTCTGCGCCGTCGTGTGTCGCGAAGGCCGCCTTGGAGAGCGCTTACCCGAATATCAGAGGCCGAATGCCCGTGAACAGAACACCTGAAGAAGGGGCTTGCAGCTCCGAAAGCTAGTGTGGCTTTTGCTACCAAATAAACCTGTTGGACTTTAACCTGGTGTTGTTAAACTTCTTACTGTGTTTACCCCAGTCCAACGCCGGCATCTCCACATTGGGAATATAGAACATTGGCACAGTCTCGGGGTCTAATCTTTATGACTGAGATGAGGAGACATTTCTTCACTCAAAAGGTAGTGAATCTTTTGAATTCTGTACCTCAGAGGATTGTGGATGTTCCATCATTGAATATATTTAAAGCTGGAACGAACAGAATTTTGCCATCTCAGCAAGTCCAGAGATTTGGGAAGTGAGTGGGAAAATTAGTTGAAGCTGAGGATCAGCCATGATCTATTTGAATGACGGTGCAGGTCTGATTGGCATTTTGTTCTACGCCCCTTCCCTTGTTTCAGGATTAATGAAATGTGAAGTTTAAAACAATATTGTCGATGTTATCTGGAATTTTGAGTAATTTTACATGATATTTGTTGCTAATTTAGTTTCAGAATATCAGCCAATTATGAAATTCTATAGTGTGACTAGCTGTAGGAATATCAATAAATGTCACTCCACTTTTGTAAATAGTCCTTAAAATCCCTTGCAGGTACTTGGGGTTCTTTTTCTTTATTCATTCATGGGATGTGGCTGTTACTGGCTTGGTCAGCATTCATTGTCCATCCCTCATTGCCCTTGAGAAGGTGGTCGTGAGCCGCCGCCTTGAATCATTGCAGTCCATGGTGTTGGTACTCCCACTGTGCTGTTTGGAAGGGAGTTCAGTTTGTCCTTAGCTTGATTTGAACTCTGGTCCTACTGTATTAACCAAAATTGTCTCAATTTGTGTGTTTTGAAATTTCCGGATAAGGGCCTGATGTGCTTCTGCGAAATAGTTTGTAGTGAGTGTTATCAGAGATAACTTTATAACATCACACATTTACATACTGGTTAATGTTCAGTAAATTCTATGATGTTGTTGTCAGCAGATAACCTACTAGTCTAAGCTCTCCCTTGACAAAACAGTACAATTTTCTTTCACTCCTTTATTGCCCATGCTTAATTGTCCTTGAGAAGGTGGAGGTGAGCCGCTGTCTTGAACTGCTGCAGCCTATCTGGTGTAAGTACACTCTTAGTACTTTAGGAAGGAAGTTGCAGGTTTTTGATCCAGTGACATTGAAAGGCCTCGATATATTTCCAAGTCAGAATGTTGTGTAATAGGAGGGGAACTTGCAAATGGTGGTTTTCGCATATGTCTGCTGCCCTTCTGGCTGGCAGAGATTGTGGATTTTGAAGATGCGGTCAAAGAAGCCTTGGCAAGTTGCTGCTTTTGTAGTTTTCACTGCATGCTGGTGGTGGAGGGTGTGAAAATTTAAGTGGTGGATGGAGTGCTGATCAAGCAGGCTGGCTTGGATGTGTCAAGCTTCAAGTGTTGGAGCTTCACTCATGTAGGCAAGTGGAAAGCATTCTATCACATTCCTGACTGGTGCCTTGGAGATGGTAGCAGACTTTGGGAGTCAGGAGGTGAGCTGCTCACACAAAATACCCAGCCTCTGACCTGCTCTTGTAGCTACAGTGTCTACCTGGTTGGACCAGTTAAGATTCTGGTCGATAATAGCATCCCCCCAATGACAAAATTCTTCCAAGGCGCTATAAATTGTAGAAGGAAATTAGGAGGGACTAAAGAAGGAAATTAGGAGAGCCAGAAGGGGTCACGAGAAGGCCTTGGCAAGTAGAATTAAGGAAAACCCTAAGGCGTTCTATAAATATGTGAAGAGTAAAAGGATGAGACGTGAAGGAATAGGCCTATAAAAGATGAAGGCGGGAAAATCTGTACGGAACCAGTAGAAATGGCAGAGGTGCTTAATGAGTATTTTGCCTCGATTTTCACAGAGGAGAAGGACATGGGTGGATGTACTGTGGGCTTGCGGTGGACTGAAAACATTGAGTATGTGGACTTTAACAAAGAGGTTGTGCTGGAATCTTTGAATGGCATCAAGATAGATAAGTCGCCAGGTCCGGATGGGATGTACCCCAGGTTACTGTGGGAGACGAGGGAAGAGATTGCAGAGCCTCTGGCGATGATCTTTGCGTCGTCGATGGTGACGGGGGAGGTGCCGGAGGATTGCGGATGTGGTTCCTATTTTCAAGAAGGGGAATAGGGATAGCCCGGGAAATTACCGACCGGTGAGTCTAACCTCAGTGGTTGGTAAGCTGATGGAGAAGATCCTGAGGGACAAGATTTATGAGCATTTAGAGAGGTTTAGTATGCTCAAGAATACTCAGCATGGCTTTGTCAAAGGCAGATCGTGCCTTACGAGCCTGGTGGAGTTCTTTGAAAATGTGACTAAACACATTGACGAAGGGAAAGCGGTAGATGTGGTTTATATGGATTTTAGCAAGGCGTTCAATAAGGTCCCCCATGCAAGGCCTCTAGAAAAAGTGAGAGGGCAAGGGATCCAAGGGGCTGCTGCCCTGTGGATCCACAACTGGCTTGCCCAAAGGAGGCAGAGAGTGTGTATAGATGGGTCTTTTTCTAAATGGAGGTCGGTCACCAGTGGTGTGCCCCAGGGATCTGTTCTGGGACCCTTGCTGTTTGTCATTTTCATAAATGACCTGGATGAGGAAGTGGAGGGATGGGTTGGTAAGTTTGCCGATGACACGAAGGTTGGTGGGGGTTGTGGATAGTCTGGAGAGATGTCAGAAGTTACAGAGGGACATAGATAGGATGCAAGACTGGGCGGAGAAGTGGCAGATGGACTTCAACCCAGATAAATGCGTAGTGGTCCATTTTGGCAGGGAAAGACTCTTAGTACTGTAGAGGATCAGAAGGACCTTGGGGTCCGGGTCCATAGGACTCTAAAATCGGCCCCGCAGGTGGAAGAGGTGGTTAAGAAGGCATATGGTGTGCTGGCCTTTATCAATCGAGTGATTGAGTTTAGGATTCCGGGGATAATGATGCAGCTATATAAGACCCTCGTCAGACCCCACTTGGAGTACTGTGCTCAGTTCTGGTCACCTCATTCCAGGAAGGATGTGGAAAAGATTGAAAGGGTGCAGAGGAGATTTACAAGGATGTTGCCTGGATTGAGTGGCATGCCTTATGAGGATAGGCTGAGGGAGCTCGGTCTTTTCTCCTTGGAGAGACGTAGGATGAGAGGAGACCTAATAGAGGTATATAAGATGTTGAGAGGCATAGATCGGGTGGATTCTCAGGGGTTTTTTCCCAGGGTGGAAATGGCTGCTACGAGAGGACACAGGTTTAAGGTGCTGGGGTGTAGGTACAGGGGAAACGTTAGGGGGAAGTTTTTCACACAGAGGATGGTGGGCAAGTGGAATCGGTTGCCGTCAGTGGTGGTGGAGGCAAACTCAATAGGGTCTTTTAAGAGACTCCTGGATGAGTACATGGGACTTAATAGGATGGAGGGTTATAGGTAGGCCTAAAAGGTAGGGATATGTTCGGCACAACTTGTGAGGCCGAAGGGCCTGTTTTGTGCTGTAATTTTTCTATGTTTCTAAGTCTATCAAGAGAGGAGCAAGACTGATTAGGGATCAACATGGAGATTTATCCATGGAGGCAGAGGACATGGCTGAAGTATTAAATGGGTACTTTGCATCTGTTTTTACCAAGAAAGAAGATGTTTCTACAATCATAATGAAGGAGGAGATAGTTGAGTCACTGGATGATCTAACAAGTGATAAAGAGGAGGTATTAGAAAGGTCGGTTATACTGAAAGGTAATAAGTGAACAGGACATGATTGGCTGCATCAGAAGATACTGCAGAAAGTAAAGGTGAAAATTGTGGAGACACTGGCTATAATCTCCCAATCCTCTTTAGGTACAGTGATGGTGCCGGAGGACTGAAGAATTACGAATGTTGCACCCTTGTTCGAAAAAGAGCTAAGAAAAAACCCAGTGATTACAAGGCAGTCAATCTAACCTGCGTGGTGGAAATATGTTTAGAAATTATAATTCTGGACAAAATTAACTCACTTGGACAAATGTGGATTAATTTTGAGAGCCAGCACAAATTTGTTAAGACTAGTCATGTTCAACTAACTCAATTTAAGATTTTTGATGAGGTTGATGGAGAGGCTTGATAAGGGTAATGCAGTTGAAGTGATATACATAGATGTCCAAAAGGTATTCGATAAAATACCATATAACAAACTTGTTAGCAGAGCTGAGAACCATGGAATAAAAGGGACAGTGGCAGCATGGATACAAAGCTAGTTGAATGATAGGAAAGAGAGAGTAGTGGTGAACAGTTGTTTTTCAAACTGGAAGTATGTATATAGTGATAGATGCAAACTTGAGAGTATTATGAACTATGAGGAGAACGGAGACTTCCAAGAGGATGTAGGCAGGTTGGCGGCATGGACAGACATGTGGCTGATAAAATTTAATGCAGGGAAATGGGAAGTGATATATATTGGGAAGAAGAATGTGGAAAGACAATATAAAATAAAGGAAACCATTCTAAAGCAGATGCAAGAGCAAAGTAACCTGGGGGCAGATGTGTGAAAATATTTGGAGATAGCAGAACAAGTTGAGGAAGTGGTTAGTAAGGCATACAGGATTCTGGGCTTTATAAATTAGGATTTAGAATACAAAAGCAAGGTGGTGAATCTTTATAAAATGTTTCAGCCTCAACTGGAGTATTGTGTCCAATTCTGAGCACTGACTTTAGAAAGGATGTGAAGGCATGGAAGAGGGTGCAGAAAAGATTTGCAAAAACGGTTCGAGGATGAGGGATTTTAGTTCAGAGGAAAGGTTAAAGAAGCTGAGACTGTTCTACTTTGAGAAGAGAAAGTTGAGAGGAAATTTGGTTCTGAGGTGAACAATTTAGTGTTGTGGACTTATTTCCACTAGGAACTGGTTTGACACTATTCAAAATCTCTAAATCTTTCACATTTGAAATCTTGCATTTATATCCATGTTATCTGTGGAAAAAACAAGGTTTTGTATAAATGTGACTGTTTTCTGCTGTGTTGATTAAATCAGAGGTGAAATGAATTTAACCTTTATCAGGATTTAAAAATCAAAGTTATGAGTTCAGTTTCTGAATTTGGTATGTTATAGTCCACTGCACTTGCCTGTAATTTTTCATTTTAATCTCACCCTTTAATCAGACCATTTTTATGTAGGTAAATATTCTTCCTTGTGAACTTTTTGTCCATCTGCGTAATAGTTTCTCTGTGAGAGAATATATTCTTAGAAGTTTATCAATGTTTACTGTTCTCTTCCCAGCTGTGTTGGTGGAGATAACATGTTAACACATATTTTGATTCTTCTGTTTGCTTTGCAGTATAAAAGCTGGATACCTACTCTCTTACATTCCCTATCAGCTCTATACCAAGCAGTCAAGTGTCCAAAAGGGATTGAACTTCACTGTGAGCAAACCTGAAGAACCCACACCAGGCCCAAGCAATATTTATAAACTTAGTAGAAACGTGTAAGTTCACTGACACTATTTTAAATTATGATTTAATGTTTTCATCTTTACCCTGTAATTCTCATTTTGGTGCCTCAGACATTTAAGACTGAAGATATATTGGTGTTTATATTAGTTCAGAGTTGAAAACAATCTAAAAGTTAATGTTGGTAGTTTCCCAGAAGGATGTCAGGTGATTCTAGGATGGGTTTCTGGTTCATACAGCGAAATGCAAAAGCAGTTGCAGTTTGCTGTACTAAATCAAGGTGGGGGAGGGGGGGCTGTGGTGTAGTGGTATCTCTCCTGGGCTAGTGATCCAGAGAACCAGGGTAATGCTTTGGATACCCAGGTTCAAATCCCACCATGGCAGAAGGTGAAATTTGGATTCAATAAAAAAAATCTTGAAATAAAAGTCTAATTATCAATTGTTGTGAAAAAAAGATCTGGTTCACTAGTGTCTCTGAAATCTATTGTCCTTAACTGGTCTGGCCTATTTGTGATCTCCAGATCCACAGCAATGTGTGGAACCACCAATGTGGTTTATTCTTAAATGCCCTCGGATGGGCAATAAATGGAATGCCCATATCCCATGATCAAATAAAAAAAATGCTTGCTTTAAGAAAGTTTTGTGATTAAGTTTAATCCATTTAGTGTATTGAAATGGTTGGCTCAGTTCTCTCAAACTGAGTCTCAATATGTAAATTGCAAGTTGTTCTGCATATTGCAATAAGTGATAGAAACGGAAGTAATTAAAGATTGTTCTTTATTCCCACCAACCCCAAGGCTACTGTGTGATCCAAATATATTTTAATCTGATACTTGTGTGCGTTTTATACTTATTCTCACGAGGTGGGAGATATTGGCAAGACCACAATTATTTCCCAACCCCAGTTATCCTGATGGGGTGGTGGTCCTTCTCGCACTACTCAAACTGATCTGGTGATGGTGTTCCCACAGTGGGGTATTTGTGGATATTCATCCAACGGGAATGGCAATTTAAATCTTAGTCAAGAAGGCAGGAAAGCTTGGAGCTGATATGACATTTCTGCTCTTGTCTGTCTTTAGCAGTCATACGGGAGAGAAGTGCTGTCAAACTAACTTGGTGAGTTGCTGCATGTGCGCTGTTGTTTGTACATGCTGCACCATTGGTAGATGTTCAGTCCACTGGCAGAGGCACTGGTCAACCAGGCTGCCCTGTCCTAGATGCTGTCAAGATTCTTGAGTTCAGTTGTTTCTGCAAGTATGAATATTGATGCACCTTTTAGATGGTGGGTGGATTTTGAATGGGTCATCGGATGAATTCCTCACTGCAAAGTACCCAATTTCTATCCTATTCACGTATATGGTGTTGCCAAAACTGGCCTAATAGTTGGTTTAGATGAAAGTGCAGGATGAGAGCAGGGAGGCACATTAAAGGGAGCTTGGCCAGGTGGGCTAGCGGAAGGAAGAAATACGGCAAAATTAGCTCATCGGATGGTCCTGATCTTGGTGACACTTAATGTTGGAGGGAACAAGGGGGAAAGGGGTTTGAGAATACAGTTTTCAGTAAAGAAAATAAACCATGGGCCACCTTTTGCATTACAGGAAGATCCTGGAATAGTGAGCCATTTTAGCAGGAGAGCAGTGCCTGATAGAGTTTTACATGGTTCAGCAGCCAGATCTGGGATGGAGTGAAATCTGATTGGATAATATAGTTGTCAGCTGTAGCTCAGTTAAGTAGCACACTCACCTCTGTGTCAGAAGGTGTGGGTTCAAACCCATCCCAGACCTTGAACACAAAAATCAAGGGTGGCACTCCAGTCCTGAAGAAATGCTGCAGTGTTGGAAGTGTCATTTTTCAAAAGATGAGTGAAGCCAAAGTGTCTCCAATGGATCTACAAGTTCCCATGGCACCATAATGAAGAAGAACAGTGGAGTTAACCCCAATGTCCTGGCCAGATTTTGTCCTCCAATCAAAGTAGAAAAATGGACTATCTAATTATTATCACATTACTGTTTGTGGGAGCTTGTTGAGTGCAGTCCTAGACTACAACAGTGACTTCACTTTAAAACTATTTAATTGGCTATAAACCACTTTGGAATATCCTGTGGTCATGAAAGGTACCATATAAATGCAAATCTTTCATTTTAGAAGCTGCTGCAGAGTACAGAGAGCCAAACTGCTATAGGAAAAACCTGTCAATGGGAAAATATAAACAAGGGCAAGGAGACTTTCTTTCAAGCCCTCACTGCACAAAGATGTTGGTCTCATTAGCATTATCATAGTTTAAATAACCCAATTTATTGATTCCAAATTAATTTGGAAGAATACTTAAGGAAATGGCCCCGGAAATAGTAGATCCATTGGTGGTTATTTTTCAAAATTCTTTGGACTCTGGAATAGTTCCTACACATTGGAGGGTAGCTAATGTAAGCCCGCTATTCAAAAAGGGAGGTAGAGAGAAAACAGGGAACCATAGACCAGTGAGGCTAACATTGGTACTGGAGAAGTTGCTAGAGTTTATTATCAAGGATCTCATAACTTGGCACTTGGAAGGCAGTGGTATAATCAGACAAAGTCAACATGGATTTACAAAAGGGAAATGACGCTTGATGCATCTACTGGATTTTTTTGAGGATGTAACTAGTAGAGTTGACAGAGGAGAACCAGTAGATGTGATTTATTAGACTTTAGGAAGACTTTCGGCAAGGTCTCACATAACAGACTACTATGTAAAGTTAAAGCACATGGGATTGCAGATAATGTCTTGAGATGGATAGAAAGTTGATTAGCAGATAGGAAGCAAAGAGTTGGCATAAATGTGTCTTTTTCTGATTGGCAGTCAGTGACTAGTGGGGTTCTGTAGGGACCTGTGCTAGGATCCTTACTGTTCACATTATATATTAATGATTTGGAAGAGGGAACTGAAAGTATTATCTCCAAATGTGCAGGTGATCCAAATTGGGTGGGAGGGTGAGCTGTGAGGAGAATGCAGAGATGTTTCAACATGATTTGGACAGGCTGTGTGTGGGCATCTGCATGGCAGATGTAGTGTAATGTGGATAAATGTGAGGTTATCCAGTTTGG
Organism: Mustelus asterias; assembly: GCF_964213995.1. Taxonomy (NCBI): domain Eukaryota; kingdom Metazoa; phylum Chordata; class Chondrichthyes; order Carcharhiniformes; family Triakidae; genus Mustelus; species Mustelus asterias. The sequence continues at coordinate 72,943,564 of NC_135810.1, read as the reverse complement.
TAGCAATAATGGGAAGACAGATTATTTCTTGAATGGGTGTAAATTGAAAGAGGTGGACACTCAACAAGATCTTGGAGTCCTCGTGCATTAGTCACTGAAAGTAAACACGGAGGTACAGCAGGCCGTAAAGAAGGCAAATGGTATATTGGCCTTCATAGCGAGAGGATTTTAGAAAAGGGATGTTTTGCTGCAATTGTGTAGAGTGTGGAGAAGCAGACACTGGGAATAGGGAGTATGGAGTATTGTGTGCAGTTTTGGTTTCCTTATCTGAGAAAGGATGTCCTTGCTATAGAGAGAGTACAGCGAAAGTTTACCAGGCTGATTCTTGGGATGGCAGGTCTGTCATATGAGGAGAGACCAAAACGGTCAGCATTTTGGAGTTTAGAAGAGTGAGAGGGGATCTCATAGAAACTTATAAAATTCTAACAGGGTTAGACAGGGTAGATTCAGAAAGAATGTTCCCAATGGTGGGAGAGTCCAGAACTAGGGATCATAGTTTGAGGATAAGGGGTAAACCTTTTAGAACTGAGGTGAGGAGAAATTTCTTCACCCAGAGGGCATTCACTACCACCAAATATAGTTGAGGCCAAAACATTGTCTGATTTCAAGAAGAAATTAGAAATAACTCGTGGGGCTAAAGGGATATGGGAGGAAGGGGGGATTAGGAAATTGAATTCAGTGATCGGCCATGATCAAAATGAATGGCAGAGGAGGCTCAAAGGGCCGAATGACCTACTCCTGCTTCTAGTTTCTATGTTTTATTTTTCCTTTCATAAACATATCTATTTTGTTTAATTTATCTGATTGCCAGCTTTCTATTACATATAACAGACAAATGTATTACTTCAGTGCTTATTTGCACCTGTGAAATACCTGAGCACTGATGAGCTGCAGGTGTTTTATTTGCTGAAGATGGTTATGAACAAGAGCCATGCTATCCCTGGTTTTGTGCCATGGGAACTATAGCAGAATTCATCTGCACCAGTGGAATTTTTTGTCTTTTTTTAATGTTCTAGAGAACAGCTGGTGGAGGTGAAGTGCTTTGCCATAGGTCAATAAATTTTAAACTTGCCAATGGAACATGTAGCAGAGGCCTTTTACATCTCGATGATTGGTGCAGAAGTCTGGCAGGAGCCAAAGCAAAAATGTTAATTTTATGTATAGATAAAGCTGCAGTCTGTCTGCTACCACTTTTCCATCCCTGATCCCATTGCTGCTGCTCCTGTAACTTGGGAAACTTGTTTTCCTTCTCTGCTGCTCCCTATTCCCAGTGTCTGCTTCTGCTATGTTGCTCTCCTCATGCGATGCAATGAATTTATAGTTCAAATGTCACTCTTAAAGCTATTTTTTTAACCTAAGAAGAAACTGTTGTGTATCTCCAGTATTTTCTGCTGTTGCTCTTTATGTAGATTTAGTCTAGCCAATACACTCTATATATAACACTCATTTTGCAGAGAGAATGCATTCTCCAGAATGAAAGGTGAAAGTTATGATTTCTGGTGCTTTCTTCTAGAAAAAACACGACCAATAACCATGACAATGCCAAATACAAGGAGAAAGCAAACCAAACTAACAATGGAATGAATGGATGGGACAAAAACAATGAAGATTTTGACCTTATGGAATTGGAGCATGCTTTTCCTAATATAAATCATAATGGAGTTCATAGCTGTAGAGACCATTTTTCTGTTTTTAAAAAGAATGAGCCCAATCCTTATAGTGCCTTAAAAACACAAGATTATTTAAAACAGTGCAGTGAAACTTTGTGGGAAAAGGAAGTTGGAACTCCTGAAACTCCGGAAGAGGAAAATGATGACTGTGAAATGCATTTCAGAAACTGTGATAAGCAGTTGGCAGAAGGCAGCACTTTGCTGCCTGAACGCACTAGGACTGCTACAGCATCTTCGTTAAGTGAGTGCTTTAAAATAAATGGGGCTAACCACCCCACAGTTCAAGGGATTCCAAAAATGAAAAGTAGTTCCGTGCCTCCACCCAATAAGGCAGATTCCCATTGGTCTTCAAGACCTGCAGACCCAAGTTTTATATCCGAGTTTTATGCCCATTCAAGACTGCATCACATTTCAACGTGGAAGTGTGAGTTCACAGAGTATGTGAACAGGCTTCAAAGAGAAAGCAATGGTGTTTATCCAGGAAGAGAAAAACTGAAAAGGATTAACATGGACAAGATTCGAAGAAATCCTATTGATACCAACCATTCCGGTAAGATCCTACTAACTTATTTCAAAAGCATGCTCTTTATCTAACTAAACAGCCACCTTAGATAATGCATACTTTTTAAACAATATTGAACAAGTAATAAGCTAACTTAAGTGATTCCGTGCTCAAAGGTGGTATGTGTCAGGGAATCATCCATAGCCCTGACTCAATCTTTGACTAAGGCTCCTCATTGGAACGCAGACCTTCGAAGTTATTATTTTGTGTTTACAGACTTGTTCCCTGTATCATTGAATTTCACTTTTTAATAAATGTGGTAGTTGTTTCAATGGAAGATTTACAAGGTCATTATCCATTTCAGTCATTTAAAGTAAAAGTTCACTTGAACAAGATATGAATTTTTAACAATGCCTTTGTTCATAGTAGCTTGGAACGCATCCATTGCTGGCAGATCCCTTCTAAAGCTCTATTCATAGGATTTCAGATATGCTCATTTTTGGACACACCCTGGTACAGTGAGAGATTGTTGCATCGGAATGATACTCTGGATATTGGACCTCATTTCCATGAAGTAGGCCAGTGGTTCCCAAAGGGTGCGGCGTGCCAAACTGGTGCGGTGAGAGAGGATGGCAAGTGTGGTGGGAAGATTCAAGGACAATCAAAGAAACATTTAAACATGGATAGATATTTTCCAAAGTGAGAGCAAGAGCATCAAGTGATGCATTGTTTTATACTTTCTGGATGTCCCATGATCATATTATAAAGTAGTTGGTGTTCTATGTTATGAATCAAGCACTGTGCTAGGAGTTGTTTTTTTTTTTGTTTTTGAATGTATTTCTTATCAATAAAAACTTGGTGTGGCGCAAGCAAATTTTTATTCCAAAAGTGCGGCCCAGTGAAAAAAGTTTGGGAACCACTGAAGTAGGCAAACTGCAAGGCTTAAGAGGCTGGTGAAGCATCACTGAAGATTGAGGTAGTTAGTGCAATGCTAGTAGCGACCCTCACCTGAGTGAGAAAGGAGACATGTCTTTACAGGGTTGATCATTAATTAGATTTGGAATATGACGGGTGAAGTTGATCAGTAGCTAGGTAAGGGTGTGAATTGTCAATAGAGAGCAAGGGAGTAGTTGACTGGAGCGGTGGTGGCTGGTGTTTATTTCATGTAGGGTTGGAAGGAGCACTAGCTCCAAGTTCAGGTAAGTATATTTGAAAGACTTAACTTGCTGGTTGCAGCTTCAACCTGGTGTTGTTAAAACTCTTACTGTGCAGCTTTACGGCCAGCCTATTTAGGGGACCTCCCCCACCCCCAATAACAGTTTATGGCGTATTTGATGTAATGAAGCATACTGAGCATTTAACAGAATCATAATAAAATAAAGTATGATACCGAGTCACAAAATATTAGATCAGGTGACCAAACATTTCTTCAACGAGGTAGATTTTAAAGAATGCCTTAAAGAAGGGAGACAAGTTAAAGAAGCGGAGAGCAGTTAAAATTGAAGATGGATAAGAGGCCAGAATTTGAGGACTCTAGGTTTCTTGGAGTGCTGTGGGGCTGGAGAAAGTTACAGACATGGGTTGGAGCAAAACCATGGACAGATTTGAAAGCAAGGACAAAAGTTTTAAAATCAAGATGTTGTTTGATCAGGAGCTTGATCAGTTGTGGGTCAGTGAGCAGACGGGTAAGAGGGGATAGAGGAAGTTAAGATGTAGGCTGTAGAGTTTTGGACCTCAGGTTGGTGGATGATAGGATGAGGGAGACCAGCCAGGAGTGCGATGGAATTGTCAAGCCTAGAGATAATGAAGCATGAATGAGGGTTTAAAGAGCAGATGAGGTTAGACATTGGTGAAGTTGGGCGGTACTACAGAGGTGATAATATGATTATGAGGTTGGAAGCTAATGTTGAGATCATATGAGACACAAAGGTTGTGAACAGAGTGACTTAATCTCAGACTGTTGCCAGGAAGAGGGATGGTGTTGGTGGCACAAATCAGTTGAGTTGACGGCACAAATCAGTGCAAATGGGTATGATCTAGTGGCCATTACAGAAACGTGGTTGCAGGGTGACCAGGACTGGGAACTAAATATCCAGGGGTATCAGACAATTCGGAAGGATAGACAGGAAGGAAAAGGAGGTGGGGTAGCTCTGTTAATTAAGGATAACATCAGGGCGGTAGTGAGAGACGATATAGGCTCTAAGGAGCAAAATGTGGAATCAATGTGGGTGGAGATAAGGAATAGTAAGGGGAAAAAGTCACTGGTGGGTGTAGTTTATAGGCCCCCAAATAATAACTTCAAGGTGGGGCAGGCTATAAATAAACAAATAACAGATCCATGTAAAAATGGAACAGCAATAATCATGGGGGATTTTAACCTCCATATTGATTGGTCAACTCAAGTCGGATGCAGTGGACTTGGGGAAGAGTTCTTAGAATGCTGTCGCGATAGTTTCCTCGAACAGTATGTTACAGAACCTACGAGGGAGCAAGCTATCTTGGATCTGGTCCTGTGTAATGAGACAGGTAAAATTAATGATCTCCTTGTGAGGGATCCTCTTGGAATGAGTGATCACAATATGGTTGAATTTCTAATACAGATGGAGGGTGAGAAAGTAGGGTCCCAAACCAGTGTCCTCTGCTTGAACAAGGGGGATTACAATAGGATGAGGGCGGAGTTGGCTAATGTAGACTGGGAACACAGACTAATTGGTGGGACAGTTGAGGAACAGTGGAGGATTTTTAAGGAGATTTTTCTCAGTACTCAGCAAAAATATATTCCAGTGAAAAAGAAGGAATGTAAGAAAAGGGATAACCAGCCATGGATAACTAAGGAAATAAAGGAGAGTATCGAATTAAAAACCAATGCATACAGAGTGGCCAAAATTAGTGGGGAACTAGAAGATTGGGAAGGTTTTAAAAAACAACAAAGAACTACTAAGAAAGCAATAAAGAAAGGAAAGATAGATGATGAAAGTAAACTAGCACAAAATATGAAAACTGATAGTAAAAGTTTTTACAAATATATAAAACGGAAAAGAATGGCTAAAGTAAATGTTGGTCCCTTAGAAGATGAGAAGGGGGATTTAATAATAGGAAACGAGGAAATGGCCGAGGCCTTAAACAAGTTTTTTGTGTCGGTCTTCACAGTGGAGGACACAAATAGCTTACCAATAATTGACGGTCATGGGACTGTAGAGGGTGAGGTCCTTAAAACGATCACTATTACTAAAGAGGTAGTGCTGGGTAGGCTAATGGGACTAAAGGTAGGCAAGTCCCCTGGTCCGGATGGAATGCATCCCAGGGTACTAAAAGAAACGGCAGAAGAAATAGCAAATGCATTAGTTGTAATTTATCAAAATTCACTGGACTCTGGGGAGGTCACAGTAAGAAGTTTAACAACACCAGGTTAAAGTCCAACAGGTTTATTTGGTAGCAAAAGCCACACAAGCTTTCGAGGCTCTGAGCCCCTTCTTCAGGTGAGTGGGAATTCTGTTCACAAACAGAACTGTTCTGTTTGTGAACAGAATTCCCACTCACCTGAAGAAGGGGCTCAGAGCCTCGAAAGCTTGTGTGGCTTTTGCTACCAAATAAACCTGTTGGACTTTAACCTGGTGTTGTTAAACTTCTTACTGTGTTTACCCCAGTCCAACGCCGGCATCTCCACAACTCTGGGGAGGTGCCAGTTGATTGGAAAACAGCTAATGTAACGCCACTGTTTAAAAAAGGAGGTAGACAAAAGGCAGGTAACTACAGGCCGGTTAGCTTAACATCTGTAGTTGGGAAAATGCTGGAATCTATCATTAAGGAAGAAATAGCAGGACACCTGGAAAAGAATGGTTCCATCAAGCAGACGCAGCATGGATTCATGAAGGGAAAGTCATGTTTGACTAATTTACTGGAATTTTTTGAGGATATAACGAGTGCGGTTGACAGAGAGGAACCGGTGGATGTGTATTTAGATTTCCAGAAGGCATTCGATACGGTGCCTCACAAAAGGTTGCTGCATAGGATAAAGGTACACTGAGTTGGAGGTAAAGTGTTAGCGTGGATTGAGGATTGGCTATCTAACAAAGCAGAGAGTCGGAATAAATGGGTGCTTTTCCGGTTGGCAATCAGTGACTACTGGCGTGCCGCTGGGATTGGTGCTGGGGCCTCAACTATTTACTATATACATAGACGACCTGGAGGAGGGGACCGAGTGTAGGGTAATAAAGTTTGCGGATGACACAAAGACGAGTGGGAAAGCAAATTGCGTGGAGGACAATTTGGAGAGTCATGGGACTGTAGGGGGTGAGGACCTTAAAACGATCACTATTACTAAAGAGATAGTGCTGGGTAGGCTAATGGGACTAAAGGTAAACAAGTCCCCTGGTCTGGATGGAATGCTTCCCAGGGTACTAAAAGAAATGGCAGAAGAAATAGCAAATGCATTAGTTGTAATTTATCAAAATTCACTGGACTCTGGGGAGGTGCCAGCTGATTGGAAAACAGCTAATGTAACGCCACTGTTTAAAAGAGAGATTTGGATAAGCTAAGTGAGTGAGCAAGGTTCTGGCAGATGGAGTATAATGCTGGTAAGTGTGAGGTTATCCACTTTGGAAGGAATAATAGTAAAATGGACTATTTTTTAAATGGTGAAAAATTACAACATGCTACTGTGCAGAGGGACCTGGGGGTCCTTGTGCATGAATCACAAAAACTCAGTTTGCAGGTGCAGCAGGTAATCAAGAAGGCAAATGGAATGTTGGCCTTTATCACGAGAGGGATGGAGTATAAAAGCAGGGAGGTCATGCTGCAACTGTACAGGGTACTGGTGAGGCCGCACCTAGAGTACTGTGTACAATTTTGGTCACCTTATTTAAGAAAGGATATATTCGCTTTGGAGGGGGTACAGAGAAGGTTCACCAGGTTGATTCCGGAGATGAGGGTGTTAGCTTATGAGGAGAGATTGAGTAGACTGAGCCTGTACTCATTGGAGTTTAGAAGGTTGAGGGGAGATCTTATAGAGACATATAAGATAATGAAGGGGTTAGACAGGGTAGAAGCAGCGAGGTTATTTCCACTTACAATGGAAACAACAACTAGGGGGCATAGCCTCAAAATACAGGGGAGTCAATTTAGAACAGAGTTGAGGAGGAACTTCTTCTCCCAGAGGGTAGTGAATCTTTGGAATTCTCTGCCCAATGAAGCAGTAGAGGCTACCTCGTTAAATGTGTTTAAGTCACAGATAGATAGATTTTTAACCATTAAGAGAATTAAGGGTTATGGGGAGCGGGCGGGTAAGTGGAACTGAACCCACTATCAGATCAGCCATGATCTTATTGAATGGCGGAGCAGGCTTGAGGGGCTAGATGGCCTACTCCTGCTCCTATTTCTCATGTTCTTATGGTGGCTGGGGAAAATTGTTTCGGACAGGGCCTGAAAACAAGTGACTTGAGTCTTTCCAATATTTAGTTGTAGGAAATATTCCTTATCCAATATTGGATGTTGGGTAAGCAGTCTAATAATTTAACTGTAGGGGAGAAGTCATTTGAGGTGTTGGTGAGGTAGGGCTGGGTGTCAGCATGTCAAAACGTGTGTCTTCAAATGATGAATCAGGCGGTTAGTATATAGTAAAATAAGGAGCCAAGGATCGATCCTTGGGGAACACCAGGTGTGATATACATGATCAAGATAGAGAACCCATTGCAAGTGATTGTGCAATTAGATAGATAAAGGAATCATTTGAGAGCAGACCATCCAGTTTGATGACAGTGGAAAGGAATTAGAGGAGGAAGATATGGTCAACCATGTCAAAGATCACAGCTCATAGACATATGGGATATTATTTGTGACTTTGTAAAACGTTTTTTCGGCACTGTGGTAGGCGCAGAAATCTGTTTGGAGGGATTCAAGTATGAAGTTCTGGAAAAATGGATTTGGGAAGCAGTAACACATTCAAGGACATTGAAAAGGAAAGGAGGTTGGTGATAGGATGGTAGTTTGCAAGGAAATTGATGATGGCTGTTTTAAAGGGGGCAACACCTGTTTACAATATTGGCTAACATGGGCCAGAAGGGAAAGTTGAGTGAACAGTAGTTTAGCGGGGTAGGATAAAAGCAAATTACTGCGGATGCTGGAATCTGAAACCAAAAGAGAAAATGCTGGAAAACCTCAGCAGGTCTGGCAGCATCTGTAAGGAGAGAAAAGAGCTGTCATTTCGAGTCCAGATGATCTTCTGTCAAAGCTGGACAAAGGGTCATCGAGACTCAAAACGCCAGCTCTTTTCTCTCTTTACAGATGCTGCCTGACCTACTGAGATTATCTAGCATTTTCTCTTTTAATGGGAATAGGATCGTGGGAACAAAGGGTGGGATTCATGGAAAAAATGAGCTTCGAGAGGGCATGAGGAAAAATGAGAAAGAAATGAGTGGAAAATGCGATTCAGTCCTAGGGCATGGGGGAGCATTAAAGGAAATTTGCCAGGTGGGCTAGTGGAAGGGAGAGACTTGGCAGAGGCAGCTGATTGGGTTGTCCCGATCATGGTGACAAAGAGATCTATGAACTTCTTACAATTGTTGGAGCTTATGGTAGAAGGGACAAGGCTTTAAGAAAGCAATTTTTATTAGAGAAAAGAAGTCGACGGTGAGCATTACTTTCCAGGATGATCTTGGAATAGTGAGAAATTTTAGCAGATTAGACATTGATCCACTTATTTGCATCTACAAAGGCAAAAATGAAATTACCATTGACCAGCAACTTAACTGAACCAGTCATATAAATACTGTGATTACAAGAGCAGTCAAAGACTGAGAACTCTGTGGCAGGTAACTCACCTTCTGACTCCCCAAAGCCTGTCCACCATCAACAAAGCACAAGTCAGGAATCTGATGGAATACTCCCCATTTGCTTGGATGGGAGCAGCTCCAACAACACTCAAGTAACTTAACAGCATCCACGGCAAAGCAGCCCACTTGATTGACACCACATCAACCAATTTAAACATTCACTCTACCACCACCAATGCACCATGGCTACAAGATGCACGACGCCAACGCATCAAAGCTCCTTTGACAGTGCCTTCCAAATCCGTGATCTCTACTACCAGAGGTCCAAGGGCAGCTGAAGCATAGAACCACCACCACCTACAAGTCCCACTCCATGCTGCAAACCATCCTGATGTGAAAATACATCACCTTTCCTTCAATGTTGCTGAGTCAAAAACCTGAAACACCATTCCTAACAGCACTGCAGATGTACCTACTGTTGAATTGCAGCAATTCAAGAATGGAGCTCAGTACCACCTCCTCAGTGTTATGGATGGACACTAAATCCTGGCCTTGTCAGTGAAGCTCACAACCCATGAGAATTTTTTTAAATGCCTGTTTCAGGCATGGATGCTGGAGGCAGATTTTCTGACCTTTAATAGTATGACAGATGAAGCACATGCTGTTCACCACAATGACTATATATTTGCTGTCTGCCATATTGAAGAATTAGGAAGCCATTTAGAGTACAAATGTTTACTCCATAAGACCATAAGACCATAAGACATAGGAGCGGAAGTAAGGCCATTCGGCCCATCGAGTCCACTCCACCATTCAATCATGGTTGATTTCAACTCCATTTACCCGCTCTCTCCCCATAGCCCTTAATTCCTCGAGAAATCAAGAATTTATCAATTTCTGTCTTGAAGACGCTCAACGTCTCGGCCTCCACAGCCCTCTGTGGCAATGAATTCCACAGACCCACCACTCTCTGGCTGAAGAAATTTCTCCTCATCTCTGTTCTAAAGTGACTCCCTTTTATTCTAAGGCTGTGCCCCCGCGTCCTAGTCTCCCCTCCCATGTTCACATTTTTTTTCTTGCAGGTGCTGCAAGTGCTGTAGATCCACCAAGACAACAGAACTGTATAATGCACGTTGATATGGACTGTTTCTTTGTATCAGTGGGCATTCGGGATCATCCAGAGCTGAAAGGTTTGTAAACATTTCACTATTGTTATCAGTGTTTCAACTGATGAGATACTGTGCGAATTGTGTTGTGTAAACTGCATTAGGGGAGTAATCTCACTGGGGTTTGCGTAGAGTTTTGAGAGCACAATATACATAGGCTTAAGAAAATCAACTTCGCAAAATGTTGTCAAGATCTATTGTTCTACAAGGAGGCCTTCAAATCCCACCCCCAGTGTTTCACTCTGTGAAGAAATCTGAACTGAGTAAAAATTGGCTCTGGTATCATCCTTCACCAACTGGCTATCAGTTTAACAGGGACTGTGAGGGGGGAAAGAAAAACTTGCATTTACCTAACTTCCTTTGGCTTCATAATGTTCCATACCTCTTTACACCTAGTGAAAAATATATAAAGGGCAATCACTATTGTAATGTAGAAAATAGAATGGAGAATCTGTTGAGTAAGGGAGACAGTTTGAATAGAACTTGAGCAAGCATCTGCCAAGTGAAAATTGAACAACAGTGGGCTCAGTAACCAATTTAGAGCTGCACAATAGATATGAAGAAAACTTGGCAGCAGAGTTAACCTGGTTAGCTACCTTGAGGCCTTAAAAGTGATGAATTACAAGAGAATTCAAAGGACGGTTGCTAGATCTAGTTGGGTACAGTAAATGCTGATTCAACCTGTAGATGTTGTTGACAGGTCAGGTTTCCATACAAGACTCATGCTATAAAATTATGGGTCTTGGTTACTGGGCAACTTGTTTTGTTTCATACCTGAGGACATTAAATTGAAGTATTGGATCACGAGGAAAAGGAGACCTAAAGAAAATGGGCCTGATTTTACCAAAACTAAACGGGCGCGAAATCGCAGTAAAGGTGGGCGTCGGGCCTATACCGCGATCTGCACCCGATTCTGAGCAGATCGCGGCTTTACTAACACTCGATTTGGGTGCGGGTCCGGCCCACGCCTGAATCGGGCGGCGCAACGATTTAAATGCATTTGCATGCATTTAAATCGACTTAATGAACCGCGCGCCCAACTCTACCACCAATCCCACTTTACCGCCTTCTGGCCTGATCCGCGTCCGCGCTGTTACCGACCTGCAAAATAAAAGTCTGAAGTCGCCGCTGCAGCCTCCGAAGAGCGGGGTCAGAGACTGCAATGGCTCTCTGACCCAGGTCATCCTCTGGTCGGGGCGGGGGATGGGTGGGAGGAGGAGAGGGGGTGTGACGTCTCATCCCTGGTGAGGGGGTGTGACCGATCATCCCCTTGGGGGGGGGGGGGGGGGGGGAGGAGGAGGAGAGGGGGTGTGATGTATCATCCCCTGGGGAGGGAGGAGAGGGGGTGTGACCAATCATCCCCTGGGGGAGTGGGGGAGGTGAGGGGGTGTGACGTCTCATCCTCTGGTCGGGGGGGGTTCCCGCTGCCTGTCTACGGCCGATCCCTCCTGGCACCATCACTGGTACACTACCAGCCACAGATTGCTCTTCCCTGCAGGTGCGAGAGAGCGGGAGAGATGGCTGTGGCTCGTAGTGTACCAGTGATGGTGCCAGGAGGGATCGGCCGCAGACACGCAGCGGAACCCCCCCCGACCAGAGGATGAGACGTCACACCACCTCTCCCCACCCCCAGGGGATGATCGGTCACACACACACATCCCCCCCCCCCCCCCCCCCCCCCCCACTGACCAGAGGATGAACGTCAGAGAGCCGCTCTCTCCGCTTTCTCCTTTTTTTTCACGCCCGGGCGCGCTGTCAGATTTTTTTCGAACTGCGCATGCGCAGTTCAGAGCTCCAATTGGTCCGCCAGCGCTAAGCCCTGCCCACAGCACGGATCGGGCCAGAACCGGCAAAACGCGTATGGGCACGCTGGAAAGAGGATTCCAGGTGCAGATCTATTTGACACCCAGATCCGGCACTTAGACTCAAAATGGTAAAATTCCCCCCAATGTAGAGCTTTGACCTTTTCCTAGGCAGATGCTGTTTTAATGGCTATAACCCCTCAATGTGCAATGCAAATGGAATCAATAGGTAGAATTGTACAAAATTACGTGTGGTAACAGAGATGTGATTCAAAAACAGAGCATACAAAATGTTGAATTTGCTCATCATGGTTCAACCCAATTGTTCTGGATAAATGTCCACAAGCTCTACATTACTTTGTTGTGTAAGAGACATTTGAGGGTATTTTTATTTGAACAGTAGTTAGTAGAATAGGCTCTGGAGCAATTGAGAACTTTTTGTTTGAAAGTAGCCAGAGTTGTGGATGATAATTTTCAGAGTTTTACATCAAATGTATATTGGCAAAAACCACATGAACGTCTGTTCAGGCAGATGTTTTTGGACTGGAGGTTCTATTAATACCCATTTTATATTGGAATATAATTCCTATAATTGACTTTACTTGCGTTCTTTGCCTTTCTCTCATCCCCACCCCAAGGGAAAAATTGGGTTTAGCTTTCTGTGTAGTGCAGAAAAATGTGAAATAAATCTTTTCATTTTCTGATTTGTAGGAAAACCGATAGCTGTTACTCACAACCGAGGTCATGGTCGCATGGCGATCCGACCAAACACTAACCCACAGTTTGAAAGGCAGTATTACCAAAAGAAGCTGAAGAGAGGCCAGACAGGTAAGCATTTATCTTTGTCTTAATGTGTACTTATCTTCAGTTATTGCAAAGAAGTTGCATAGATCTCAGTTGGTGCACATCAGATTTTGGGATTTTTGGTCATTTGTGTTTATCTTGGAAGGAATTTTGGGCTTTAATAATATTTAAGGGCTAATTTCTCAAAAGCAAAGTTTAGTCTCAAGTTTCTTTTAAAAGTGCAGAAATTAGCTAATGAGCTGGACATTAAAGTTGTTTCCTTGAAGACCCAAAGAAAATAAGTCGTTCATTAGTGCATTTTTTATTCAATAAACAGCTCTCACCCATTTTGAGATATTTTTACGTTTACCCCTGGGACACTAAATGGACAGTAGGAAATCCGCTGCCTATTTTACAACATGCTTGTTTTCTTTTCATCAATGTCAATGAAAATAAGAATCAGTCAGGTTAGATAATGCGTGTAAGATTCACTGTCACCCCTTACCTGCTAATAAAAAAGTTAAAGTCCTCCTTTTGCGCTGTGAACACTCTGGTCCCAAACTTAAGGGATTGTTTTGCATGGGCATTCCTCAGAGATTAAAAATAGAACCACCAACAAGTTTTTAAGCAGAAATGTTAAGTTTTGCAAGTGCACATAATGATTCTCCCTTTGAATGCTTAATTAATACTTTGTCACTCTCATCCAGATTGACTTGAAGCTTTTTTTTTTGTCGAGAATACTAAAACATGAAGCTTTGGGAATGATAAGCTTAATTAAAACTCATAGGAATATAAATTATTGGAATCAATTCAGTTAGCCCAGGCTAAATATACTTTATCAATGGATGGTTTTACTGATTTTGAAGGGAACAAATAAATGACTTTGTTAACGAGAAAGGTATATAATAAACTTATTAGATAATATTAATAGTGTAGGTGGAGGGATCCCTAATGCCAGTACGACACTTACTTATTTGGATAACCGTTTTGCATTCTATATTACTTTTTTGGGATTTTGATTTTAATGTGGGAGAGAAAAATAGATGTAACTAAAATCAGTTGCAGTGTGATAATTTTGCATTTCATTACTTTTCATAGAAGAGAAAAAAGTGCCTGATAAATTGGATGACAATACCTGGGAGAATCCAAATTCTGCCTGCGTGAATGGTACTAGTGTGGATGTGGTCACTTTGTCAATGGCAGAAATTGCATCCTGTAGCTATGAAGCTAGGTAAATAAATAAAAGCTGTTTGATTTGCAGGATAATTCTAAAAATGTGTATATTAATAAATTTGTGCATTTCATATATGGCCTGGAATTTGAGGTGGCAGCAACAAAACTGTGAACATGTGCCAAAATTTCTCCACTGAAACTGTCACCCTCGGGAGTTCGTACATGTGCAGACTGACACAAAAATCCAGATACTGCTGTCACTGATTCTATGCTGTTCCATATGGTGCAGTGTGGAAGTCTCTACAGATTGCACACTCTGTTGCTGCCATGATCAGATATAAACCCTCATTTCTACATTGTAAAAACCCTTGAAATTGTTATACTTTTTGACTGAGGTATAACTGGGTTTTTGACAGCATATTAACTTCATAGTTATTGTCACCCTCTTCTGGCTCTGTAAGGAGCCAGAAGAATGGCAAATTTTTCCATTAATAAAAATACATTTTGAAAAAAGTTTGCATTAATTTAGTTTCTGTCTAAATCCCATCACAATCATTTATTTTGCTAACTGAAAATTTAAAGTGAAGGGGTTCAGTAATTTTAATATTCTGGTTTACTGTATGTGAATACGCAGAGTGATTAGCTCCATAACTGTTTGTTCACATCACTGGTACTGGATTCAAAGACATGCCCTTGTACTTGGTGACAGAGCTGAATTGCCATTGGGAAAGGGGAAAACCCATGTCACAGAGATTGTTAGATCTTTGTGGAGGACTTTCTTCGAGGTTAGCAGTGAGCACTGTTGCCTCACTGCTGTCTACAAATTCCAGCCCAATATGTTGCACCTGATTTATTTAAGTCTTGATTGTTCTTAGAATAGTTTCTTTATAAAAGTATTTATTGCTTCAGTAATTATTTATAGAAATGCTATCCAGTAATGTTAAATCTGGACCTATGTAAGTGGAACCTTGGTATTCAATTGGGATATCATACAGATCAAAAACACCCTGGAACTTGGAAAGTTGAACATGGTGCGAGTCTGACTATATTCCTCCATTCAGAATCCTGTATTTAATTTTACCAATATTTGTTTAGTTGCAAATGTGCATGTAATTGGCTTTATTGTCATTCCATGGCAGACGGACTGGTATTAAGAATGGAATGTTTTTTGGACAAGCAAAGCAACTATGCCCTGATCTTCAGACTGTCAGCTATAACTTCAAAGCCTACAAAGAAGTGGCGTCAATTTTGTATGAAACTCTGGCAAGGTATTGTAGTTTATTCTTGTATCTGAAATTAATAAAGATGACCATCCTAACGGTGAACTAAATTACATTAAATAAATCTAAGTAAAGTTAGAGCAAGAAAGAATACATTTGCTCATTTACTACTTCCCTACAAATTATATTTAGCTCCATTTCAATAAAAGTACCTATTTCTGACCCAGATAGCTTATTTTACAAAATTGTACAGATGCTTGCCAAAACGTCTACTTTAGATAATTAATCATTTCTTTCAGTCATCACATCTTCCTTGCAGCCCTAATTAGAATTTCTAAATCTTGAAGCACAATAACTAAGGACAGCTAAACTTGGACTTGTACTGTGCTCTGTGCAAACATTGAGGTGCTAATTTGGAGGGGATAAGTGCACCTTGATTTGTTAAGGCAGATCATATTTGGCTAATGTCGTGTTTTGAATAGATGATTGGATAGATTGAGGGTAGAATTTCAGAAACTGCTCATACGAGTGTTAGAAAATTTAAGGTAGCTGGTATGAGGAAATATAACAGAATGGATATAAAGTGATTCAAGGGTGAGTCATTGCGTGCTTGAATTTCAAATGCATTTTAAGGGCAGTAAACTTGAATCCCACACAATGTTCTGGTGTTAAACCAAGGTAATTACATAGACTGGGCAGAAAGACTGAAAGGTAGGACAGTTGATGAACAGTGGCAGACATTTAAGGAGATATTCATTTCCTCCCAACTAAATATATATTCCAGAGAAGAAGAGATTGTAAGAAGGGGAAATACATCGGTGACTAAGGAAGGAGGTTAAAGATAACGTAAACGCAAAAAATAAGACATATCGTATTGCAAAGATCAATGGCTGGCTGGAGGATTGGGAAATGTTTTAAAGACCAACCAAGGGTTACTAAAAATGTAATAAAAAGAGCAAAGGTAAATTATGAAAGAAATCTAGCGCAAAATATAAAAATGAATGCCAACAGATTCTATAAGTATATAAAAAGGAAGAGAGTAGTTAAAGTCCCATAAGGGGATGAGACTGAGGAGTTAATAATGGGGAACAGATGTTGCAGAGAGACTGAGTCAGTATTTTGCCTTGATTTTCAAGGTGCACGATACGAGAACCACCCCAAATGTAAAAGGAAATGCAGAGGTTGTTGAAAAGGAGGAACTTAGTAATTTTTACCCAGTGATAGCAATTGTTTTGAGTAAACTGTTGGGATTAAAGGCGGACATGCATCCTTGGACTTTAGAGAAAGTGACGGTGGTGGAGGCATTGGTTTTAATACTCCAAAATTTCCTGGATTCTGGAAAGGTCCCAGCGGATTGGAAAAAGGCTAATGTAATGCCCCTGTTCAAAAAGGGAGAAAGGCAGAAAGTAGGAAACTATAGACCAGTTAGTTTATCCTCTGCCATTGGGAAATTGTTAGAATCCAATATTAAGGAAGTAGTAACAGGATATTTGGAAAGGCAAAACACAATCCATCAGAGTCAGCATAGCATAGTTTTATAAAGGGAAAATTGTGTTTAATTAATTTGCTAGAGCTCTTCAAAGATGTAACAAGCAAAGTGGATAATGGAGGTCCTGTGAATGTAGTGTTTCTGGGCTTCCAGAAGGCATTTGATAAAGTGTCGCACAAAAGGTAAGATCACATGGGATTAGGCGCACTTTATTAGCTTGGATAGAGGATTGGCTAACCAACAGAAAGGAGAGAATGGAGATAAATGAGTCTTTTCTTATTGGCAAGCTGAAACTAGTGGTGTGTCACAGAGTTTGGTCCTCGGATCCCAACTATTTACAATCTATGTTAATGACTTGAATGCAGGGACAGAATGTACTACGGCCAAATGTGCAAATGACAGAAAAATAAGTGGGAAAGTAAATTGCAAGAAATAAATTTACAAATGCATTTGGATAGGTTAGGTGAGTGGACCAAAATTTGGCAGATTATTATAATTTAATGTGGATAAGTGTGAAGTCACCCAGTTTGGTCAAGGAATAAAAAGGCAACTCATTATCTAAATGGAGAGAAACTTCAAAATGCTTCGGTGAAGAGGGGTTGGGATGTACTCATGCATGAATCACAGAAAGTTAGTATACAGGTGCAGCAGGTAATAAGAAAGGCGAATAGAATTTTGGCATCCATTGCTAATGAGATAGAGTGTAAAAGGAGGGAAGTGCTAGTGCAACTGTTGGTGAGACTGCATTTGGAGTACTGCACAGAGTTTTGGTCCCCTTACTTGAGATAGGATGTAAACGAATTAGAGGCGGTTCCAAGAAGGTTCACTAAATTGATTGCAGGGGACTTGATTCTTGAAGAGATGTTGAGCAGTTTAGGCCTATACCTGCTGGAGTTTAGAAGAATAAGAGATCCAATTGGGGTATATAAAATGCTAAAGGGAATTGACAGGTTAGATGTAGAGTGGATATTTCCCTTTTTTTTGGACATTCTTGAATGAGAGGCCATAATTTTAGGCCAAGGGATGTCAGATTTAAAACAGAAATGAGGAGGAATTACTTCACTCAAAGGGTTGTGAATCTGTGGCATTCTCTACTCCAGAGTGCAGTGGATGCTGGAACACTAAACAGATTTAAGGAGGAGATAGGTTTTTAATTAGTAGCAGGATGAAGGGTTATGAGGGTGAGCAGAAAGGTGGAGATGAGGCCAAGATGAGATCAGCCATGATTCTATTGCACGGTGGAGCAAGCTCAAGGAGTTGAATTGTCTACTCTTCCTAGCTCTTATGAATACAAAACAGAGTAAATGGATTGAAACATAGAAGGAAGCCATTCAGCCTTGCAAGCTAGCTCTGTCATGGCTGATCTATATCTCTATTCCATTTACCCATCTTGATTCCAAATCCCTTAATACCCCTTTGGTACAGAAATCAATCAATCTCAATTTAGAGTTTTTCAGTTTATCTAGCCTCAACAGCTTTCTGAGAGTAAAAGCTCCAGATTTCCATTTGTGTTGCGAAGAAATGCTTCGTAACATCATCTCTGAATGGCCTAAGTCTAATTTTAAAGTGTGCTTCCTTGTTCAGGATTCCCTCACTGGAGGAAAATGTTTTTCCTTTATCTATCTTATCAAATCCTTTATCTTAAATAATACTTCAACTAAATCACTCCTTAATCTTCTGTTGGAGAGGATTTTAAAGTTATTTATCCCAAGAGCCAGTGTTGAGTCCACTTTTGTTCTTGTGTACATTTGATCTAGTGCTAATCAAATGTGATCCTCCAGCCTTTCCACAAGATCAGGATATTCATAGGTTTCTAAAATGTCCCTCCCATTTGCCTGCCTAAGTTTTGTACACATCGAACAAAGAAATAACAGAATTGTAGCTCAGGACCAGTAACAAATTTTGCATTAACTAAAATAACAAATGTATGTATCGAATTGTAACATTTAATGTGTATACAGTAAAAATACTTGTTATTTTTTGGGTCGGGGGGATCATAGTGGAATTTTTATAACATGGAAGGGAGATCTCAGGAACAAAAAGGTTGAGCACTCCTGGTCAGGATAAGGTATTCCAGCCTGAGGAAGGGAAAAAGTGGAAAATCCAATTGACACAATTTAAATCTTTGCAATAATTGATCACTCATTAAAATTTACAAAATGTTCTTCCAGCCAGCCTCGAGTCGCCAGCTCCCCATTCGTGGGGAGCTGTTGTGAATCCTTCTGGAGTGACACGCTCCTGGCGGGCAGTGGGGGAAGGGGGAACGCTAGCGGGCCCAGAGACATCAGTCCCGGTCTCGCTAATGGGATGCAAATCCTGATCTTAATATTTAAATCAGCAATCAGTGCAGAGCTGATGATGTCAGAAATCCTGGCCCTGGAGATGTGCGGACGCCATGATGCCCAGTGGGAAGCCTGTCAAATGGCCTCCACTGATGTCTCCCGACCCACTATGCTGCTAGAACAGCACAGCAGACTGGAAAATTGTCCCCTATATATTTCAATAAGGTCACCCTCAGTCTTTTCTATTCCAAAGAAAATAACTTTACCTACAGCTTGTACAAGGCATTGGTGAGGCCACACTTGCCACACTTGGAATACTGTGTACAGTTCTGGTCACCCTATTATAGAAAGGATATTATTAAACTAAAAAGAGTGCAGAAAAGATTTACTAGGATGTTACCAGGACTTGATGGTTTGAGTTATAAAGAGAGGCTGGATAGACTGGGACTTTTTTCCCTGGAGGGTAGGAGACTTAGGGGTGATCTTATAGAGGTATATAAAATAATGAGGGGCACAGATCAGCTAGATACTCAATATCTTTTCCCAAAGGTAGGGGAGCCTAAAACTAGAGGGCATTGGTTTAAAATGAGAGAGGAGAGATACAAAAGAGTCCAGAGGGACAATTTCTTCACAGAGAGGGTGGTGAGTGTCTGGAACAAGCTGCCAGAAGTAGTAGTAGAGGCGGGTACTATTTTGTCTTTTAAAAAGCATTTCGATGATTACATGGGTAAGATGGATCGAGAGGGATATGGGCCAAACATGGGCAATTGGGACCAGCTTATGGGTTAAAAAAAGAGGGTGGCATGGACAAGTTGGGCCGAAGGGCCTGTTTCCATGCTGTAAACCTCTAATCAGTCTTTCTTCGAAACTAGTATCATCCCGAGCAGATGTCATCCTCATAAATCAGCTCTGCATTCTCTCTGGTACAGTCTCATTTTTCCTAATTCTAATCCTCACAAAAGTAGTGTTGAGGCAAGTTCTCCACATTCAAGCTTCAGTCTCTGGAGTTGCAAGTTTCTTATTCCATGCATTGTGGCGAAGACTGACTTTATATATCTCTTGTCCTTAAGCTCCAAGTGTACCTAACTTAATTCTTTCTTATTAATGGTTGATCATGCTCCCCGTTCTTAGTGAATTATCTAAAATTATCACAAGTCTTACAGACAAGCTTCCTCAACAATGCTTTACCTATTTCCTCAGAAGAAAATTAAAGTTTATTTATTTCTTAGTCACTGGTAAGGCTTACATTAACACTGCAATGAAGTTACTGTGAAATTCCCCTAGTCGCCACACTCGGGTGCTTGTTTGGGTCAATGCACCTAACCAGCACGTCTTTCAGACTGTGCGAGGAAACTGGAGCACCCAAGGAAACCCACGCAGACACAAGGCGAACGTGCAAACTCCGCACAGACAGTGACCCAAGCCAGGAATCGAACCCGGGTCCCTGGCGTTGTGAGGCAACGTTGCTAACCATTGTACCATCGTTGACTGTGTCAACTTGCTCACACTGTAAGTGGTCTTTCCAAGTGAAAACTGTTGGTTAGATATGAAGGTATGGACAATTTTGCACCATAGGCCTTTGATTGTGAAAAACTGAATGAAGATGGCCCAAATTTATTTCATTTAAAACACCTACATCTGACAATGAGATAAACGTTCAATCCATTTGTCTAGTCTGGATTACAACCTGAATCCCAGCATTGAAAATAACAGTGCGTCAACCTTCTGTACCTTCTTATTCCACCTTTCAAACTAACCACTGCATTGTGTTTGAGACAATATGCTATAATTCACTTCCCTTGTTTTCTCTGCATTTAGCTATACTTATGATATCGAAGCTGTCAGCTGTGATGAAGCACTTGTAGATGTAACAGCAATTTGTGCAGAAACTGGGTTGACACCTGATGAGATAGCAACTGTTATTCGCTCTGAGATCAAAGAAAAAACAAAATGCACTGCATCAGTTGGAATGGGTATGTATCCAAGTAATAGAAATTGCACCCTTGAATTTCATGTAATGTTGAATATTTTAATTGGGGAATAGAAAAAAACAAGACCGGATATGCTTGCCTAAGAGGTGATGTTTGACTTCATTTGATTTGATTTATTATTGTCACATGTATTAACATACAGTGAAAAGTGTTGTTTCTTGCGTGCTATACAGACAAAATATACCGTTCATAGAAAAGGAAACGAGAGAGTGCAGAATGTATTGTCACAGTCATAGTTAGGATGTAGAGAAAGATCAACTTAATGCAAGGTAAGTCCATTCAAAAGTCTGACTAGCAGGGAAGAAAACAGCAGGGAAGAAGCTGTTCTTGAGTCTGTAGGTACGTGACCTCAGACTTTTGTATCTTTTCCCAAAGGAAACAGGTGGAAGAGAGAATGTCCAGGGTGAATGGGGTCCTTAATTATGCTGGCTGCTTTGCTGAGGCAGCAGGAAGTGTAGACAGAGTGAATTGATGGGAGGCTGATGTACCAAAGGTTCGAAGGATAAAAGGGTGTGCCCTATGAGGACAGATCAAGTAATATGGGCCTCTGGACTCTTAAGGTTTAGGAGAATGAGACATGATTTCATTGAAATGAATAAAATTCTCAAAGTAGATGCTGAAAGGATGTTTCCCCTGGTGGCGAAATTTAAAGAAATGGGTCATACTCAGGATAAAGGGATACCCATTTAGGACTCAGATGAGAAATTTTGTCATTCAGTCATTGGTGAATCTTTAGAGTTCTGTACTTCAGAAAACTGTGGATGCTCAAGATTATATATTCAGGACTGAAGTCCCTGATCTTTGGGCATTTAGAGAATCAAGAGATATGAGGATATGGCAGGAGATACTTTTCTAATTTGTTATGGGATGGACTGACAAGGCAAACACTTATTGCCCATCCCTTACTGAGAAGGTGGTGGCGAACCACCTCCTTTAAACTGCATTGGTGTGGTATAGATAGACCCACATCACTGTTGAGTGAGAAGTTCCAGAATTTTGACCGAACGGCAATGAAGGAATCACGTTATATTTCCAAGTAAGATGGTGTGTGACTTTGAGTGGAGCTTGCAGATGATGGTGTCCCCCTATGCCAGATATCTTTAAAGTCACAGAGTCAGAAGGTACTGTCAGGAAGCCTTGGTGAGTTGCAGCAGTACATCTTGTACATTGCAGCTAGGTCATGTTGGAAGCTAGTCATCTCAGTCCCAGAACATTGCTACAGGAGTGCCTTAGGTAAGTACCCTTGGCCCAACCAATTTTAACTGTTTTATTAATGAGCTTTCTTTCTTCATAAGGAAACCTCACTAATGACTACAGAGTATTCAGTTCCATTCCCAACTCCATTGACAAAATCCACCCTCAGCATTGATGTATTGTCTGTAAGTTGTCCTCATTAGCACTGTCGACAAAGCCTTCCATCAGTTTACTGATGATTTAGAGTAGACTGACAGGGTAGTAATTGGCTGGATTAGATTTGTCCTGCTTTTTGTGGAAAGGGCATATCTGGGCAATTTCCATCTTGTTGGCTAAATGTAAATGTACCTGTACTGGAACAGCTCAAGTAGAGGTGCTGAACATTCTGGAACAGTTCGTTCTACAACCAGGATCCAGTTGGGGCCCATAGCCTTTTCTACATCTAATGTCCTCAGCAGTTCCTTGACACCACGTGGCATGAATCAAATTAGCTGATCACCGGTGTCTGCAATTCTGGGGATCTCAGAAGGAGGCCAAGATGGACCATTTGCTTAGCACTCCTAGCTGAAACTGGTAACAGATTCTTCATCCTTGCCTTTTGCACGGACCTGCTGGGTTCCACTATCATTGATGAGGCAGATGCTCATGGAGCCACTTGCTCCCATTATTCACAACTGAATTTAACAAGACTGTCCGGCTTTGATCTGATCCTTTGGTTGTAGTATCACATGTTGCTTTGATTTGATTTGATTTGATTTATTATTGTCACATGTATTAACATACAATGAAAAAGTATTGTTTCTTGCGCACCATATAGACAAAACATACCGTTCGTAGAAAAGGAAACGAGAAAGTGCAGAATGTAGTGTTACAGTCATAACTAGGGTGTAGAGAAAGATCAGCTTAATGCAAGGTAAATCCATTCAAAATGACAGCAGCAGGGAAGAAGCTGTTCTTGAGTCGGTTGGTACGTGACCTCAGACTTTTATATCTTTTTCCCAAAGAAAGAAGGTGGAAGAGAGAATGTCCGGGGTGCACGGGGTCCTTAATTATGCTGGCTGCTTTGGCGAGGCAGCGGGAAGTGTGGACAGAGTCAATGGATGGGAGGCTGGCTGCTATTAACCATTCATGTAGTCCTTTGTTTAGCTTCACCAGGTTTGCACTCATATTTTGATATGCCTGGTGCTGCTTCTGACATGCTGTACCAAACTCTCATTGAACCAGGCTGTTCCACTTGCTTGATGCTAATGGTAAGTTGAGGAGGGTTCTGAGCATGGAGGTTGCAGATTGTAGTTGAAATAATTCTACTGCTGCCAGAGCCTCATGAATGCCCAGTTTTGAGCTGCCGGATCTGTTCTGAATCTGTTCCATTTAGAACAATAATAGTACCACATAACATGATAGAGGGTGCTCTTATTGTGGAGATGAAACTTTGTCTCCACCAGGATGGTGCTATGATTGCTCTTATCAATATTGTTATGGAGAGATGCATCTGCGACAGGTAAGTTGGCAAAGATGAGGTTAAGCAGATTTTTTCCCTTTTATATTGGTTTGCTCAGTACTGGCTACAGGCCCATTTGGGCAGCCACGTCTGTCAGGACACAGCCAGTTCGTTCAATCGTGGTGCTACTGAGCCATTCCTGGTGACAAACATTGACGTCCCCCACCATAGTATATTCTGTGCCCTTGCTACTCTCAATACTATTTCCAAGTGCTATTCAACATGGAGCTGTACTGATTCTGAAGGAGAGTGGTAGGTAATAAGTTCCATTGTCCGTGCTAGACCTTATGCTATGCAGCTGGGGTCCAGAGTCAATATTAAGGACTCAGTGGGCATCTCCTTCCTGACTATATGCTCTGCGTTGCTTCCTCTGGTGGGGTTGCTCGCCAGCTCGCATGTCATACTCAGGAGCAATAATGCAGAAGGCTGTAAAGTTGGATTCTGATAGTATCACGTGCCAAGCTGATACTTGACTAGTCTGTAGCACAGATCTGCCAATTTTGAGACACATCCTCAAGCGTTAGTGAGGAGAACTTTGCAGGATCTACTGGGTTGGATGTCCAGTGCCTAGGTTGATGTCAGGTGATCTGTTCATTTTTATTCTCAAACTTTGTAGCATTTTGATGCAAGTGATGGCTTCCTTAGCCATTTCAGAGGGAAGTTCAGAGTCAACCATATTGCTATGGACTGGAATAAGAAAGAGGGCAGACGCGGTAAGGACAGCAAATTTTCTTCCCTGAAGGACCATAGAGAACCAGATGTTTTTTATGACCATCTGGTACTTTTACGGTCACCGCGTACTGATGCTGACTTTTTATATGGATTTATGTAATTAACTGCATTTTTCCAGATATTAAAGATATCAAGGGATACAGTGATGTTGAGGAAGAAGATCAGCCATGATCTAGTTGAAAGACAGACCAGACTCAAAGGGCAAAATGGCTTACTCCTGCTCCTGTGTTCCTAACTGAGTTTAAATTCCCCAGCTATCATGGGATTTGAACTCATGCCTCTGGATCATTGATCCAACCCTCCGGATTACTGGCCCAGTAACATAAGACGTAACATAACATACATGGCTATGTCCACTTAGCAATTTTTCCATGAATCTCATTTCAGTAACTTAAAAGCATTAAATAATTTTTTTTTTTCACCCAAGATTGTTCCTTTCAAACTAGTATGGTGCCTCACCTCTATCTCTTTGTGCCTCAGTGATCAAAGAGTTGAGTTAATTGAGCTAGTTTTTAAGAATCTCTTTAAAACTGGTATTCTGGAAACCACTCCTTATCCAAAGATATACCATTCTTAAACAGTAATTTCTCTCTTAAAAAAGGAAGTTGGATTTTCAACAAACTTGTTGAGTAAGTATTTGATTCTTTTGGCATAACTGCATATGTTTATATAAAAGGGCAAAAATATATTTTTGTACTTGTATTCACAATCAATGCCTTGGTTCAAACTCAAGACACATTCGCTGTAAGATCAGATATATTTGTCTCACTAGTATGAGATTCATAGGTCTTAGAGTAAGTAATTTGAGCACTGAATAAATTTTAAAATAAATCAAATTTTGTACAATATGCTGTCAGCTAGTAATTGCGAGTAAGATAATATTTATCTTACATTCTTAATCTGCTACCTTTATATTGTTGAAAATTTTTAAAAACTGCTATAAATTTTGAATTAAAAACTTTACATTATTTTCCACATGTTTAAGACCTCAGCCATTATGTTTTATTTGAGTATTGTATTATGCATTTATGAACAAAGATTTTGGCTTTGATTTTTGAATTCAGTCATGTCATAGGTTGGACATTTGGTGTACATTTCAGTGCCCTGGCCCAAAGATGGAAAGATCAGTCAGATCCTTGTTACTATCCACTGACTCATGTTGAAAAGAATGTGTGTAGATAACAGGATCGGAATTGCTATGATGTGGAGTGGAAAACACTCAGTCTCAATTTGAGCATGAAGCATGAGGCACTGGAGGACAACTGAAGCCTGTAGAATTGTACTTTCAAAAATGGGATGAAGCCCTTAGGAGAGAAAAGAAAATGAGCCAAAAAATGAGGATTTTTCAGAGTTAGAACATAGAACAGTACAGCACAGAACAGGCCCTTCGGCCCACGATGTTGTGCCGAGCTTCATCTGAAACCAAGATCAAGCTATCCCACTCCCTATCATCCTGGTGTGCTCCATGTGCCTATCTAATAACCGCTTAAATGTTCCTAAAGTGTCTGACTCCACTATCACTGCAGGCAGTCCATTCCACATCCCAACCACTCTCTGTGTAAAGAACCTACCTCTGATATCCTTCCTATGTCTCCCACCACGAACCCTATAGTTATGCCCCCTTGTAATAGCTCCATCCACACGAGGAAATAGTCTTTGAACGTTCACTCTATCACCTTCATTTTATAAACCTCTATTAAGTCTCCCCTCAGCCTCCTCCGCTCCAGAGAGAACAGCCCCAGCTCCCTCAACCTTTCCTCATAAAACCTACCCTCCAAACCAGGCAGCGTCCTGGTAAATCTCCTCTGCACTCTTTCCAGCGCTTCCACATCCTTCTTATAGTGAGGTGACCAGAACTGCACACAATATTCCAAGTGTGGTCTCACCAAGGTCCTGTACAGTTGCAGCATAACCCCACGGCTCTTAAACTCCAACTCCCTGTTAATAAAAGCTAACACACTATAGGCCTTCTTCACAGCTCTATCCACTTGAGTGGCAACCTTTAGAGATCTGTGGATATGGACCCCAAGATCTCTCTGTTCCTCCACAGTCTTCAGAACCCTACCTTTGACCCTGTAATCCACATTTAAATTAGTCCTACCAAAATGAATCACCTCACATTTATCAGTTCTGTTCGTTGTTGATGTTTTCAACAGGATCGAACATTCTGCTGGCCAGAATGGCCACCCGGAAGGCCAAACCGGATGGGCAGTATTATTTAAAACCGGAGGATGTAGATGATTTTATCAGAGATCAACTTGTGAGCAGTCTACCAGGTAAGCCTGATTGTTTAGTGTAGATAATTTTGACAATTGATTTCACTTGGAAATGTCACAAATCCTAAAGAGAGAACTTGAATTTATGTAATTCTCTCCATAACCTATTGATATCCCAAAGCGCTTCATAGTGAATTAAGTACTTTATAGTCAGTATTTTACTGTAGGAAAATGCAGCAGTTAGTTTACACACAACAACAATGTACATCTTTATACTGCTTTCATAGTATTAAAATATCCCAAGTCAATTCACAGAAACATTATCAAACAACATTTGGCACGAGTCGTGTAAGATATAGGACAGATGATCACAAGTTTGGTACTGGGTGCAATTTCACAGGAATTTTCACAGGAGGTGCACGAGTGCAGTTGATGGTCACAGTTTTAAAAAGTTCAACCAATTTTCCTTAAATGAATCATTACAGGCAATGGAGATTAAGGTTTGTGCAGATTGTTGCAGTCCTAATTGTTCTTTGGGGGGGGTGGGGGGGGAAGTTAGCAAAGAAAGCACGATGGGGTTTATATAGTTGGAGCTATTGGTTATGAACTTTTTGAGCTCGGTCACTTTTGGGCTTATGTACTGCTTAGAAATATTTAATTGTTCATTCAAAATTTTATAGAGGCATGTCAACCTTTTCTTCGGTTCTGGAGACCGTGCCAGCCTAGCGACGTGACCAACTGGGAGACATTATACTTTCACGAGTAATTGTTTATAACGAAGCGAGCTGCTCGGCGTTGAACTTTCTCAAGGAGGGTAATGTTTTTAGCAGTATATGGGTCTCACGGGCTACGCCATATTCTTAACTGTGGTCTAACCAATGTCTGATACAGAATTTCCTTTACTGCAGTTGAAGAGTGATGGAAGTTCCATTTCACAAAGTCAAGCATTTTGAGTTCCTTGGAGGCTGTGTATTGATTTTGTAAATTCCACTTTAAATTATTTTGAATGTGGATTCCACTCTTTAGAATTTCCTGATTGTTAACCTCATCTGCTTCAATAATGGCTCTGTAGACTAGGCAGTCATTTGCAAAGAGCCTGTTCTGGCTTATATTCCATCCTGGATGTTATTTATAAAGAGAAGAAACAAGTGTGGGCTCAGGACAGTACTTTGGGGCATGTTGCTTAAGATTGGTCTCTAGTTTGAACCTTCCCCATTTGCTCTGGCTCTTTGTTACTGTTTGGTAATAAACATTCTTACCTATTGCTTGTATTTTCTCGGACTGCATAATGACCTAGTTTGTCTAGTAGCTTTGTGTGTGGTACATTGTCAACAACCTTGGAAAAATCAAAAACATCTACAACTGTGGTGATACTATTGTCAAGGTTCCAGGACAGGTTGAGGATGGTATGGATGAGTTGTGATTTTGTTGATCTAGCTTTACGAAAGACATGCTGTTCATCAATAAGGGCATTCTACCCTTCAAGATATCTCATTAGCTGATGAACAATGATGTGTTTTAGTAATTTACAGCAAACATTATTAAGTTAAATAAGTCTAATTTGCTGGATCAATAGGTTGGGTTCTTATAAATTGGAGCTATGTTAACTTGTAGCCAGTCGACAGGCAGATCTTCTGTTTTTATGGATTGTTAAAAGATATATTGTAACATTGGTGCAAATTCACTTGCTGCAGTTTTAAGTTCATGGTTTGGAATGTCATCTGGACTACAAGCTTTAGGTGATTAATGTTGTGGATGAATTTCTCATCACTTTTTGTTGTAATTATAACAGACATATTCTTGTAAGCTTGCCCTCATACAGTCATACCAGGTGCTCTCATTCCTTTCTTGAAAGTGCTCTGAAACTTTAAGCATGGAGCTTCAGCTTTTTCCTTGTCATCCAATCATAACTTATCTGCTACATGCAGACTGGAAATATTCCTGGTGCCTGGGTTGAATCCAGCTGTCCATGTTTTCAAATTAACACACATGACAGGCTATTACGTGACAGTATTTCATCCGATAGTCCTAAACAACTGTTGGGATGCCATCTTGAGCAGCTGGAGCACATGTTACAGTCTGTTTCACAGGCTCAATTACAAAGACCACAGGGCCCACTTAGGTTTGCGACCTCTTTATTTAATGCCTGTGCGTGTAAGGATTAACATTAATGTCTTCAGTTAGCGAGGGTAAAGAGGAGCAATTTACCATAAGAGTAGCCCAAATTTGGGGCCAAGCTGATCTTTGGGCCTTGTTCTAGTTTGTTTTGTTAAGAATTAACAAGACAGGATATAAACAATAAGGTCACCGTAAGCATTGTAATTCGTGCCTTGGTCTGGGATGACATGTTTCAAAAAACAGCAGAATCCTACCATAATTTTTGTTTGCATGTCCTGGGTTTCTTGGCAGGAAACCAGTTTCCAACTGGTAAGGACAAAAAGGGGCAAGGGGAAAACCGTATTTTGCACCTATAGCCAGTTAATTACTCGAATCAGAGGTACATGTTAAACTGTCCAGATTAAAAATCTAAAATAACACCAAGAATCAAGTTGTGGCAATGTTAAACTCCATTGAAGAATATTATGCATTCAGTTAATTATGACCTCCTAGAGTTAAATTAAAAATATCTTGGAAAAGTTCAAACTATAGTGAGGAATGATTCGAATTTAATCGAATTCAGACCAGAATGTTATACGCAGCTTATTTTATTATTGGACTTTTAAACAATTCAATTTTACAACAGTCAATATATATAGTAGTCAAATAGTCAACTTAACAGTTTTTACAGGGTGGCATTTGACCCATATTGAGAAATTTGACACAAAATATAGGATATTCCTTAAGTTATAAATTCTAGCGCTATGCCTTATACTCTCTTTTAAGTGATAATAGAATGTGTAGTCACCTCTGAGGCCGCATTATGAAGCGCCTGGATCTTTTACATGTTAGATGGAAAATTCTTAACTTGGATGCATCTTTACATGTTTATGAATTACGTTTTTGTATTGTTTTTATGTAATGCTATTCAATTTATTAAATTTAGTCTGAGGCTGTTTTTATTTCTGACCAATTTGTATATTAAAAATTGAATATGATCATGTACATTTTTGGCAAAAAATGATGAGGTGAAGTTTTTAAAAAAAATCTATCTAGCATGAACCATAAATTATTTCTTTGCTGGAAGAAAGAGCAAAATGTCTGGCAAGTTCTGCAATATGATATTAAACACGCTTCTCATCATTATCAGTTCACTTTCCCTATTCACGTTATATTTGTATTGTTGATTGTCTTGTATATAGGAGTTGGAAGAACATTAGAATACAAAATGGCATCCATTGGTGTTAAAACCTGTGGAGAACTTCAGCAAATTTTGATGCCAACTCTACAAAAAGAATTTGGGCCCAAGACAGGCCAAATGCTTTACCGATTCTGTCGTGGTCTAGACGATAGGCCAGTCCGAACAGAGAAGGAACGGAAATCTGTATCTGCGGAGATCAATTATGGTATCCGATTTAGTCAGGTAAGGTATTGATAATGTTAGTCACAATCAGGTAATCGGGTGAATAGTATTGTATTTTTTGTACACCAGCCTTTGGTTTCAATCCATTTAAATGATTTGTAAATCTGGTTTCAAAACTGCATTGCCTAAACTAAACAAAAATAGGTCACAGTGTGATATCTAGCAGCTGAAATGAGGAAATGTAATCTATTCAAACAATTTTATTTCTTTCTGTTAGCATAAGGACACTGGTACTTTGAGAATTCCCATTTTCTTTTCCAATAGGAAACATATGGTCTGTACCTGCTCTGTTTGTGTCATGACATAACTGAAATCAGAAGCTCATGAGATCAGAATCTTAATACTGTAGCTTTTCTCGATAATTAAATTGTATTAGAGGATATCCCATGGAATAGCTCGATGATTAGTCTTGGATTTGTGGCATAATTCTGATGGTTAGCTGCTAATCTTTTCCAAAGGTTGCTCCTCAATTGCATCCTATGTTACTGTAGCAATTTATGCTATTCATTCATGAGATGGATACTAAAACGGCTGTGAATGTAGCCCAATTCATCACGCAAACCAGCCTCTCATCCATTGACTTTGTCTACTCTTTCCGCTGCCTCAGCAAAGCAGCCAGCATAATTAAGGACCCCACGCACCACTGACATTCTCTCTTCCACCACCTTCCGTTGGGAAAAAGATACAAAGATTTGAGGTCACTTCTCAAATTTTTTTTGAGACTCAAGAACAGCTTCTTCCCTGCTGCCGTCGGACTTTTGAGTGGACCTACCTCGCATTAAGTTGATCTTTCACTGCACCCTATGACTGTAACACTACATTCTGCACTCTCTCGTTTCCTCCTCTATGAACGGTATGCTCTGCCTGTACAGCACTCAAAAAACAATACTTTTCATGTAATACATGTATGTGACAGTAATAAATCAAATCAAATAATGAGATGTGGATGCTGAGATGGATGTGTGGAATGATAAAAGGACAAATTTAGGAACCAGTACATCAGTGAAGACTGCAGGAGCATCAAAGAAAGCAGCCAAAAAGAGATTAAAATGGTATGATCATCTGTTGTGGAGAGAGAAGAAATACGACGGTAAAGAGAAATTCCAGAAATATGAAGAAGAGCTGAAACTGAACGTCTTATCTATACAGAGTGAATCACATTGATTCTGGGTGATTCTGAAGTTGAGGCGACGACCTATTAGGATGGAGCTTGATACTGGTGCTGCTGTATCTTTAATTCCTGAAACTACATAACAAAAGCTTAAGCATCTTCCTTTTAAACCAGCTGATGTAATTTTAAAGGTATACACAGAACAGATTGTGCCGTCAAAAGGTTACATCATTCTCAACGTAAAGTTGAGTGAGCAGACAGTGTAGCTGCCACTCCATGTGGTCCATGCAAATTTTCCAGCTCTATTTGGGAGATCAGGGTTGGAGAAGATAAAGTTATTTACAGATGAATGTAGCAATTGAATTTCAAGCATTACTTATCATCATTGTTCAAGAAAATCTTTTTTGTTGTAAACGATTGCCTTTTGAAATAACATCCACGCCAGCTGTATTCCGAAAATCGATGGGTCAGATTTTAAGTGGTCTCTCTGGTGTACAATGTTATCAGGATGATATTCTAATTACAGCATCCAGTGAGCAAGAGCACTTGAATAATTTAGAAGCAACATTGGAATGTCTTCAAGCACATGGTCTGCATATCAAGGAAGAAAAGTGTGACTTTTTACAGATGTCAGCCCAGTATTTGCATCATGTTACTGTTAGTAAAGCCCTACATAAAGCACCCAAGAAACTGGACGCTATTTTAGAAGCATCACATCCGACGAACGTGATGCAATTGAGATCATTTCTAGGATTAGTAAATTTTAGCAAATTTATTCCTAACTTGGCTACATTATTTACAATGTGTGAAACAGTCTTGGGACTGGACAACAATGTGAGGAGGCATACAAGGATGTCAAAGATGCTTTGCAGAAGTCTGAAGCATTGGTTCATTTTAATCCAAAGGTGCCATGACTGCTTGTTTGCAACACTTCACCTTATGGAGTAGGGGCAGTAGTTTCATATATTATGCCTTCGGGCGAAGAATGGCCAATAGCTTTTGCTTTGCGTACTCTGACTAGTGCTGAATCTAGGTTTGCTCAGCTGGAAGAAGAATTGAGTATAATTTTTGGCGTCCAGAAGTTTCAGCATTATTTATATGGGTGTTATTTCATTATTGAGTGAATATCGACCCTTTACTAGTTTTGGGCCATATAAAAGCATATCATCATTAGCTGCTAGTCATTTGCAAAGATGATTACCAATCGTATCTGCACACTCTTACGATATAAAGCATCGTTGATCAGGGAGTACCATACTAGCATCATGCTACCTTTACCTATTGAGCAGATGCCACCAACTAGTTTTGCTGATATTCTTTATTTTTCACTAGTAGATCATTTGCCTGTGACAGCTTCTCAAGTTCAGAGACATACCAGAAATGATCCCGTGATGGGGAGGGTGATGGAAATGGTATTGAAAGGAACAATAGCTGGAACGCATCTTGATTTGAAACCACATGTGTCAAGAAAACTTGAGTTGACCATCCAAGGTGGGTGTCTATTGTGGGGAATCTGAGTGATCATTCCTCCTTGTCTGCATGGAAGAGTTCTTGAGCAACTACATGATGGACATACTGGTATTGTCCGGATGAAGGAATTAGCATGTAGTTATTTTTGGTACCCGAGTCTGGATGCTCAGATTGAAGAAATGTAGGACAGTGTCAATTCTGTGCACGAATAAGAAATACTCCACCGTTGTGTCCTTTACACCCTTGGGAGTGGCATAAAATACCATGGCAACGATTACATGTAGATTTTGCTGGTCCATTTGAGGGTAACATGTTCTTCATTATAATTGATTCACACTCAAAGTGGCCAGAGATTTACACCATGAGATCGACTACAACTGAACAAACCATTGAAAAATTTGTCAGAATTTTTGCAAGATTTAATAAACCGGAACAGATCAGTAGCAATAATGGTTCACGATTTACTTCACGAGTTTGAGGATTATCTCAAAGTAAATGGTATTCAGCATATAAAATCTGCACTTTATCATCCATCAACCAATGGATCAGCTGAAAGATTTGTACAATCCATGAAGCATTCTTTAAATGCTTCAAATGGGCAAGTTTCGTTATCATGTCATGTGAATAGCTTTTTGACATCTTATAGAAACACTGCTCATATGACTACCCAAAGTTCACCTGCATTACTACTCTTAAGGAGAAAGTTAACAACTATGTTTGATTTGTTATTACCTCCAGAAACTTCAGAGATAGTACAGCATCATCAATGATCTCAAGGTGCTAGACCAGAACTGAGGGCAAAACCACGCTCATTTCAACAAGAAGATTGGGTATTATCATGTAATTATGCCATGAGTGAGAAATGGGTATCAGCATAGTTTTAGCAAATCCAGGTTCAATTTCTTACACAGTTCAAACCAAAGATGAACTATTTTGGTGACACCATGCGGACTGATTTTTGTCATCTTGAAATGATTTCTCAGAATCATCTCCAGAAATTCCAACTTCTTTACTCCCTCGTGTTGTGAAATTACTACGGAAGACCTAATTGAATCTGAATTGCCTAATGATTGTATCTATACTACTGTACCATGTGAGAATGATGTAGAATTAGTTCCAAGAGACGAAATGTCACTGAAGTTACAAATTATACTTCTAAGGTCAAGGACAACCAAATTCCAGAATGTTGTATACAACCAAAGAGCAATAGATGTCCTCCTGATCGACTTTCTTATTGACTGTGTAATGATTAATGGCTTATAGTACTGTGTCTAGCATATTATTGATCCTATGTATAACATCGTTGTAATTTGTTGTCATGATCACAAGAGTGAAGGGGAAGGAATGTTGTATATTTAAGTAGTTGTATGATTGCATGAACAGGTCACATGATTTAATGGTGATGTCATTGCGGTGTTTCAGAGGCTCCTGTTTTTAGTTTTAGTTTGTACTCTGAACAGTGTACATCTCCTTCAATAAAATCTGTTGTTGTTAATTTGAATCTATGTCCCTAATATAATTAGGACATTGCACCCTCCAGTATCTCTCAATTCTGACTTGGAAAAATATCAGTGTTCCTTCATCATCATTTGGTCAAAATCCTGGTCCTTCCTGTGGAACAGCAATGTTGGTGTGTCGACATTACATGTACTGCAGTCATTCTAAAAGGCAGCTCACCAACACTTTCTTGAGGGCAATTATGGATCTGCGATAATGCTGGCTTTAACAGTAAAGCCCAGATCCCGTGAATGAATAATTAAAAAAAACATTTGGGTTAAAGTTTCAGATCATTGACCTGAAAAGTTATTTTGGCTTCTCTCTCCAATGATGCTTGTAAACTTGTAGCCAGCTGGAGACGTTAATGAAAGAAATGAATTTCAACATAACAGGAAGGCTACAAAATGGAAAGGGGAAACCCCTATATAAAACAGAAACTGTAAAATATGTTTAATGTTGTAACTCTGTGGACTGTTGTTCTCCAGGTAACTCAAATTACATTTTGAAGCAATGCGTCATAATTATGTACAGTAGGCATGTCATTCAGTTTTTACATATGTTTGCAGCTTTTAAACAAATGTTTATATATATATAAAACGCTCTGCAATGATTGTCAATATTTGTAAAGATTTTTTGACAAGTTAGAGGCTGGAAGCCGTGAACAAGTGAGTATATGTTGTAAATTTTGTTTCTGCTTGTGGTGTGCAAGTAATTTTTGTGTACTAAAGGTTCGAATGGTAATATTCTTGTCGTTTTTCCCTCTTTCAGACTAAAGAGGCCGAAGTATTTCTTCTCAACCTTGCAGAGGAGATCCAGCGACGATTAGAAATGTCTGGAATGAAAGGGAAGCGTCTAACTTTGAAAGTAATGGTGAGAAAAGCTGGTGCGCCTACAGAATCGGCTAAGTTTGGTGGGCATGGAATCTGTGACAATGTTACCAGGTATGGTGAATTGCATATGGTCATTTCTAAAACTAGATCCATTTTGTAATTCCGGTTAGACAGGCATCGTAAATTCACAGATAAACTACTTTAAATTCCACGTCAGTCTAGCAGCTTACTTGAAGATTGAATTTAATGTAAACTGTAAAGCAAAATGAGTATTGAATTTTTCTTTTTGCTGTTGAACCTGTCAGTCATTAGAATAATTATTTCTACTGTCACCACGACTAAATTGAATGAGGATCAGCAGCATATCCTATCATTTTGTTCGGCTAATCATCAGTTCCCCTCTGATTCTGACTCTTCTTGCTCGCAACTATCAAATCAAAATACGCTATATAATTATGGACACAGTATGCAGTAGGTTGGAATTATAGATTAAAAAGTATATATTTGAGAGATTCTTTTGGAGAAAGAATTCAAATCAATGTAGCCCTTGGCTGCAAACTGTTCCATGATTACAATTTGAGAATATTTAAATAAAAGCAGCTTAATGGTACTTTTTTAAGACCTGCAATTCCATATAGAATCCCTACAGTGCAGAAGGAATTCCAATCACATTGTGTTGCCTGATGGATATAGTGATTTGAAGATGAATTACTGCCCCAGAAAATGTCAGTAAATCAAGAAAGGTGAATCAGTGCAGCTCCTACAAAGTTCCCCAAAGACCATCTTAAAAATGGTTTATGTGGCATAGGGAACCAAGTGGTGGATGATAAATATGTAAATTCTACAGATGTGTTTTTATGATGTATGAGGAACTTAAAACTTCTGAAAATTCTATAGTCGAACACAGTGTCACTTGAGTCTGCCATTTAGCTGTCCTACTGATTTGAGGGTTAATTCAATTTCAAAAATTCATGATATCTTTCTGTATTTTTCCAGAAGTTTAGATATATTTTTGAATCATATCAAGGCATCCTATTTTGTAACAACGTGATAAGATGAGTGAACTGACATTTTCTTATGTCAATTCAACTGCTGTTGCTTTATATATTTTAAGTGTGGATGCAGAAAATAATCAAGAAGACTTAATGGAATGCTATTTTTTCTGTATCTAAAGAGCAAGAATGTAAGGAGTTGGAAGCATCTGTGCAAAGCCCTGGGTAGATCATGCTTGGAGTACGATTTGTTCAGTTCTGGAACCAAATCTTTGAAAGAAAGTATTGGCCTTGGAGGAAGTGCAGCATAGATTACCAGAATGATATGAAGAATGAAATTATGTGGCAAGATTGCACAGACTAGGGTTATGTTCCCAAGATTGTAGAAGATGAGGGTCAATACTTTCAAGATATTACAAGGAACTGATGGCATATTTAGAGATAAACTCTTACAACAGATTGGGGAGTCTTGGATTAGGGGGCATGTCCTACAGTTAGCGCAGGTCCTTTCAAGATTTAAGTTCAGAGCCATTCTGTATTGAAAAGGGGGTGTTAGAAGTTTGGAACTCTGTTTTTCAAATAGAGAAGCAGTGGTATATTGTTAATGCCACTGGACTAGTAATCCAAAGGCGCAGGCTGATGCTCTGAGAACACGGTTTCAAATCAATTAACAAACATTCTGGAAATAAACAGCAGTCTCGCTAACGGTAACCATGAACCCATGATTGTTGTCGAAACCTATCTGGTTCACTAATATCCATCTGCTGTCTTTACCTGGTCTGGCCTACATGTGACTTCAGAATTCCAGACTCTCAGCAATGTGTTGACTCTTAAATGCTCTCACAAGCAACTCAGTTGTATCAAACCCATGCAAAGCCAAAGAAGAAGAAAATTGGACAGACCTCCTGGCATCAACCTAGTCACCAGAAACGAAAACAGCATACCCAACCCTATCAACCCCACAAAGTCCTCCTTAGTAACATCTGGGAACGTGTGCCAAAATTGGGAGAGCTGTCCCACAGACTTGTCCAGCAACAGCCTGACATTGTGTGTAAGGTATGATTCAGTGAGTATGATTGTGTCTGAAACACCATCACCATCACTTGATATGTCTTGCCCAACGAACCAGAAATGGCCACACAGTGGTATACAACCCTGGGAGTATAAAGAACACATATGTTTAAATAAAATCACATTGCATTCTTCTAAACTCCAAATGGTATAGGCCCAACCTTCTCAACCTTTCCTCATAAGATAACCCTTTCTTTCCAGGAATCAGCTGAATGAACTTTCCCTGAACTGTATACAATACAATTGTATCCTTCCGAAAGTAAGGAAACCAAACAGGACAGAGTACTGCAGGTGTGAGATCCTTAAAAGGGATAAGGAAGTATAGTCCTGCCTGTTTCCCAGCAGTTTGGCGTTGTTACCTCCAGTTATACACCACACTGTCTTGCAAGAGAGGCATGGTGGCACAGTGTTAGCGCTGCTGTCTCACAGCGCCAGGGACCCGTATTCAATTCCAGCCTTGGGTGACTGTCTGTGTGGAGTTTACACGTTCTCCCCATGTCTGCCTGGGTTTTGTCCGGGTGCTCCAGTTTCCTCCCACAGTCCAAAGATGTGCAAAGTAGATTGATTGCCAAGCTAAATAGCCCCTTAGAATCCCAAGATGTGTAGGTTAGGGGATTAGTGGGGTAAACACATGGGGTTATGGAAATAGAGCCTGAATGGGATGCTCTTTCGGAGAATCAGGGCAGACCCAAGGGGAGCGGCCTGCACTGTAGGGATGCTATGCTAAGAGAGCAGAAAGTGTGTCAGTGAATGTGGGGTCATGTGTTTGGGTGATATGGCTGTCATGGTTGAATAGCTGGCAGTGTGTGCCAACTGCTTTGATTTGATTTATTATTGTCACATATTTTGGGATGCAGTGAAAAGTGTTGTTTCTTGTGCACTATAGAGACGAAGCATACCATTCATAGTGTACGTAGGGGAGAAGGAAAGGAGAGGGGGCAGAATATAGTGTTGCAGTTACAGATAGGGTGATGAGAAAGATCAGCTTAATAAGAGATGTGAGATGTGGTCGTGAGGCTTTTAGAAAATGCTATGTTTGAGGGTGAGATGAAGTTACCGAAGTGAGCTGAGTCACAATCTACCAACAATTGCTTGAGGTTGTTGGTAGATGAGTAATGTGGTATGAGGTAGTGCGGTGCAGTTGATGGGATATGGCATTTGCAGATGCATTCACTGACCTTGACCTCTCATTCAAGGTTACTGAACTTGTACACTTCATTCGGGTCCTCAGGGTTAGACTCCTAGCATTGACCATCAAGGCTATCTGGACCCACTCCCTTTATAACGTTTGTCTGGAGGGCCTCCTGGCTCCCTGTGTGTTAATAACATCTCTCCACCTCCTACACCAAGACCCCCATTGCAACATCAGAATATCATGGAGCCCGATCTCTGCCATGTTGTGCTATTCTTGTGACTTCTCTATGTCACATTCAATTATAGAGTGACCAGTGTCTGCTCAAGCCAAAATGCACCTCTCTTTGTTTATTTTCGTCTGCAAATTATAGCTTATTTAAAGGCATTTGACAAAGTGCCGCACCAAAGACTGCTACATAAGATAAAGGTGCACAGTGTTTTGGGTAATGTATTAGCATGGATAGAGGATTGGTTAACTAACAGAAAGCAAAGAGTGGGGGTAAATGGGTGTTTTTCTGGTTGGCGATCAGTGACTAATGGTGTGCCTCAGGGATCAGTGTTGGGACCGCAATTGTTTACGATTTACATAGATGATTTGGAGTTGGGGACCAAGTGTAGTGTGTCAAAATTTGCAGATGACACTAAGATGGGTGGCAGAGTAAAGTGTGCAGAGGATGCTGAAAGTCTGCAAAGGGATATAGATAATCTAAGTGAGTGGGCAAGGGTCTGGCAGATGGAGTACAATGTTGGTAAATGTGAGGTCATCCATTTTGGTAGGAATAACAGCAAAATGGACTATTGCTGCTGTGCAGAGGGACCTGGGTGTCCTTGTGCAGGAATCTCAAGGAGTTGGTTTGCAGGTGCAGCAGGTAATTAAGAAGGCAAATGGAATTTTGTCCTTCATTGCTAGAGGGATGGAGTTTAAAAACAGCGAGATTATGTTGCAGCTGTATAAGGTGCTGGTGAGGCCACACCTGGAGTACTGTGTACAGTTTGGTCTCCTTACTTGAGAAAGGATATACTGGCACTGGAGGGGGTGCAGAGGAGATTCACTAGGTTGATTCCGGAGTTGAGAGGATTGGATTATGAGGAAAGACTGAGTAGACTGGGGCTATACTCATTGGAAGTCAGAAGAATGAGGGGAGATCTTATAGAAACATATAAGATTATGAAGGGAATAGATAAGATAGAAGCAGAGAAGTTGTTTCCACTGGTGGGTGAAACTAGAACTAGGGGGCAGAGCCTCAAAATAAGGGGAAGCAGATTTAGGACTGAGTTGAGGAAGAAGTTCTTCAAACAACGGGTTGAGAATCTGTGGAATTTATGCCCAGTGAAGCAGTTGAGGCTACCTCATTGAATGTTTTTAAGGCAAGGATAGATACATTTTTGAACAGTAAAGGAATTAAGGGTTATGGTGAGCGGGCAGGTAAGTGGAGCTGAGTCCACAAAAAGATCAGCCATGATGTTATTGAATGGCGGAGCAGGCTCGAGGGGCCAGATGGCCTACTCCTGCTCTTAGTTCTTATGTTCTTATTATGTTGCAATCAGATGCATCAAGTTATTCAACTTTGCTTTGTAGCACTGAAAAACTAACTGCAGATTAAAATACATCATGCTGTAGCAATATAAATACAGTAGCTACAAGAGCAGGTCAGAGGGTATGAATTCTGTAGAAAATAACTAGTCTCTGGACACCCGCAAAGCCTGTCTACCATCTACAAGGCTCAAGTCAAAAGTGTGATGGAATACTATCTACTTGTCTGGATGAGTACAGCTCTAACAACACTCAAGCTTGACATCATCCAAAACAAAGCAGTCTGCTTGATTGGCACCCCATCAATGATGCATAGTGGCAGCAGTGTGTACCAGCTGCAACATGCATTGTAGGGACTCAGGCACCTTAGACAGTACCTTCCAAACCCATGAGCACTGCCATTTAGAAGGACAAGGGAAGCAGACATATGGGAACCCCACCACCTGGAAGTTCCCCATCAAGCCACTCACCATTCTGACTTGGAAATATATCGCCTTTCCTTCACTGTCATTGACTCAAAACCCTGGAACTCCCACCTCAACAGCACTGTGAGTGTACCTACACCACATGGACTGCAGCAGTTCAAGAAGGCAGCTCACTACCACTTTCTCAAGGGTAATTAGGAATGGGCAATAAATGCTGATCTAGCCAACAACACCCACATCCCATGAATGACTTTTTTTTTAAGTCAGGAGTGTGATGGAACACTCTCCACTTACCTGGGTGAGTGCAGCTCCGACAACATTCAAGTGTGTGCTATCTGCAAGATGCACAATAGCAACTCACCAATGCTTCTGTGACAGCTCCTTCCAAACCCGTGACCTCTGCCAGCTAGAAGGACAAGGGCAGAAGATGCATGGGATCATCGTCACCTGCAAGTTCCTCTTCAAGTCACATGCCATCCTGACTTGGAAATATATCACCTTTCCTTCACTACTGCTGGGTCAAAACCCTGGAACTCGCTTCCTAACAGCACATGGACTGCAGTGGTTTAAGGGGGCAGCTCAACTTTACATTCTCGAGGGCAATAAATGCTGGCCTCGCTAGCGACGAATGCAAAAAAAAATTATGAAAATAAGGTGAAAAGACTCCAGCTTATAGCAGTCAACATTTTGACTTAATTATCTTTTTAAAGCAAGTTTTGGAAGAAGTTTTGAAGAAATTTATTTTGAATTTGCTTTTCATAATGATCAAAAATACACAATCATTTTTGTGGTTAGACCTAAATCATTGTGAAAACCAATGGCTTTTAACTATTTCAAAAAATTCCCAAAATAAAACAAATTCACAGTCTTATTAATTACATTCTTGGTTCATTATGTTATATTAAGCATAGAGATCTGAGGGAATGGATTTTAAAGTTGATTTTCATATGTTTGAATAACATTGGTATAGATGTTTATCATAAGCCAATAAATGTGTTCTGGTACTGCTTGCTTTGGATTTTTAATTCTAACAACTGCTCCAAATTTGAATTGTGCAGAAGTGTAACATTGGACTATGCAACAGGCAGTGCAAAAGTAATTGGCAGAGAGGTATTGCACATGTTCCATATGATGAAGCTGAACGTGACAGATATGAGAGGGGTGAGTTTAATTTTTTTGTTTAAAATTGGGCTCCACTGTTTAAACAATTAAACGTCATTACTACAAAATCAAAACCTTAACTGTTTTATATTCATTACCTGAGTCTATGCGTGTGCTGCTGGATTGTGAAAAGTTGATTTAACAGCATAAGATTTGGGAACCAGGTACCAGATTCCCAGAGACCATGTTAAATGGTCACACAGCTGAGGTTTCTATAGTTTATGCTTATACTTATTGGCAGAAGGATTGCCAGCCAGAGGATACTGATTAAAGGTGATTGGCAAGGGAAACGGAGGCAACATGAAGAATTTTTTTATTTACGTAGCGAGTTATGATTTGGAGTGCACTCCCTGCAAGCATGGAAACAGGTTCAACCATAACTTTGAAAAAGGAAATTATACTTGAAGGAAAAAATGCCAAACTACAGGAAAAGGATAGAGGAGAGGGATAATTGGATAGTTCTACCAAAGAGCCAGGCTGGCACAATGGGCTTGAATGACCTCTTACTATGCTATCATTCTGTGGTTCTGATTTTATGTTGTCATATTTAAGTGCTCAATTATTTAACGACAACAAATTTATGTTCAGATTTATTTATGCAGGAGGGAAATTTCTTCCTCCATCTACCAGCAGTGGGTAAAACAAGGTGTTTCAAAAACTTCACTATCTTTGATTACATTTCACAAACATATTGATAAATTCTCAGTGGCTTTGTACTTATCTCACACTTTACAACCTCCTTGCACCAGCATCAGATCTAGTTTAACATGAACAGCCAAATACATGGTCCATTAATGTTTAATTTGTTTTTAATATTCATATGCAGAGCATCTTCACATAGTCCAGTGGATGTGATGTCCTCAGGCACTGCCATGCAATATGATCTTGCAATGGGCCTATTTCACATGAGCATTACCAGTGTAATTGCTTGGTTTTCAGACTGAGCTTGGGCTATGGTTTGTTTGCTCTCCAATATTTCTGACAGGCTCTGCTGAACATCCTGAAAGCACTTCGAGTGTGGGAGGAGGGGATAGATGGAAAGAAAGAAATCAAATTAGATTTAAGTTGTTATTTGGAACAATGATAAGCAGATGCATTGCAAGAAATTCTCCTGGTCGATTTTATTTAAGCATGTTCTATGTATTCAAATTGATGAATACAGAGGTCCATCTAATAGCCAGTAACTCTTAATATTTTTGATGAAAGATTTTCTTTATTGGTAGGATTACACGTCATATTTGACTATGACTCTAAAATTGAGTATTTGCCATTCATAGTACTTCTGTTTTTTCTCTGCTCCATTTGATCCATGATAAAAGTCTACATTTCTGGAATTATGGTACCTGTTGCAGGCTTTGATGTCATCCTTTTAATTAATCACAAGTTTTACCCTTCGAGTAACCAGACAAGTATCAGAGTTTTCTTAAACAGGTGTTTTAATACAAGCTATAGCAAGGACACTGGGAAGCTACAGTTCACATCCCTGTAGCTAGCCAGAATGGTATATTCCAAGATACAAAGGCAATTAAAGTTTTCAAAATGGATTACAAGAAATTAGCATAAACCAATCACAATCATTTTACACTTGCTTCATTATAATATCCAATCAGCATGAAAACCTTAGTACAGCTCGTTTCTGTATTTGTGGATCACTCACATTTTCCAGTTACAGATGTCTGATTTATGTGCTTTGCCAGACTAATGGCCTTGGTATCTGTAAAGGCTCTTATAAGAAGGCCTTTGTTTTTCAGCCTGTTTTAAACTTGTGTGACTATTAACCCTTTTAGTATCTATTAATAATTCATATTCCAGAGTTTATTGTGCTAAAATGGGGATCTTGAGCTTGTTGAAGCAACAGGTTGCACCTATTATTTGATCAATTCTGTCCCTAATTCAAGATAATTATCTGCCACACTATTCAGTATCACCATAATAATAAAAGAAAAGGACTGCTGATGCTAGAACCCTGAAATAAAACCAGAAAATGCTGAAGTTCCAAAGAGGACCTTTTGGACTAAAAATGTTAACCCTGTTTTTCTCTCTCCACAGATTTTACCTGACCTGCTGAGTTTTTTCAACATTTTCTGTTTTTATACCATAGCAATATTATTGCTTTCAGAATGATATGTTGCACTGACTTTCAGGAATAGGTGCAGTATTCTAAATGTGTCATATTCTATGTATAATTAATGTTTTAATGCATGTTTAAATTTAGCGCCACTCATATTCAAGTTCTTTTTGCTGAAAATGCACTAAACTGAAAATCTGGCTATGTCCCACAGTTCATATGCTGTCCATGAGCCCAAACTATCCAGTTTTCAAACGCCTTTAACTTATTTCCTGTTTCTACTTGTGCTTTTCATGTAGCTGTTTTTGTCTGTTTGAACATGGTAGTTTTCGGTCTGCTGCTTTATTGATGACAGTAAGGTCTCTGAGTACTAAGCTAAATCTTGGGAAAGAGCAAGCGATGATAGTCTGAACTTTGGATAAAGCAAGGGCAGAAAGATGGAATAGAAATTTGAGAGCATGTAAAGTTTAGAAATGATCTTGAGTTTGTGAGTAATGCTGTGAAATTGTACAGGTGCATTTTAGTTATGTTGACTTAGGATACAAAGAAAGTGGAGTGCAGGTTTCAGCAGGAAGAATAACAATCGAGCATTATATCTTAACATTACAGTAATATTCTTTTTCCAAGGAGCTTGAAATTTACATGGGCAATAACTAGAACAATATTTACAGCTAATTTAGATGCAGCACTTCTTAGTGAAATAATGTATATTCTAATGAGCAGTTTCGAATTGAAGGTTTTAAGGTTTTAACACCAGGAGAACTTTCTGTTTTTGCTACTGAATATTTTTCTATTTGGTCTGAATAAAAACTTACTGCCTTCAGTTTAATCAGATGTGGTAAATAGCAGCAATTACAAAACAATTAAAGATGATTAGCAATACACAAGATAGTTAAACATTAATTCTCTGAACATAGAGAGAAAAATAGTGACGGACTCTATACAAAACAGCTGAATATAAATTATAGGATTTTTTTTAGTAAGTGAGGAAACATAGTATTTTAATTCATATTGAAGATTTTTTTGTATCACCTTTCTAATAATTGAAAGGCTCATCTTCTAAGTACCTTAATTTCATTGTTATATATTATACTTAAATATGCCTCGCAAACTTCCCCGACCCCTGCTGCTGGTTAGTTCAGCAAGACAAACCATTTGGGTATCCTTGCTTAATAATTGTTTTAATTTACTCATAGTTTGTTTCCTAATTTGATGATACTGCACCTTATGATATGGCACCTCTGTAATACCAAACTGCAATATTAAAGTAAATTGAGTAGTACATTTATATTTTGAAAGATATATCGTGTACTATTAAAACTTTAATAAGTGAGTACGATGTGAAACTATTTTAATAATTTGGAGACATATTTAAGTGGAATCTAGCTTTTTTTCTTTTCATTCTTTAGGTTGGAATTCAGATGCATCAGTTACTGCCAAACGATAAAGCCTCATTTGCTCACTTTTCTCCTTTTGTGCGGAACAACACTACTAGCGGACCTTCAT
This sequence comes from Mustelus asterias, assembly GCF_964213995.1. NCBI lineage: Eukaryota > Metazoa > Chordata > Chondrichthyes > Carcharhiniformes > Triakidae > Mustelus > Mustelus asterias. Next base: position 72,898,754 of record NC_135810.1, on the reverse strand, counting down.
GTTCAGTGATGGACCTTTTTCAGACATCTAGAACAAAGAAAGCTATGGAGCACAGGCTTTCAGAAGGTTAGCAAGCTTGAAAAAATTAGAGATGCACACCGAAGCAGGGGGAAAAGAGAAAAGAGATGTGAAGGAGGGAGAGAAATAAGAGAGAGAAAAATAAAGAAACTGGGAGAGAGAGTGTTAAGAGGTAGGAAAACAGAAGAGAGTAAAAGGAAAAGACGAAGTGAGGAGGAAGGAAAGAGAAAGAGGAGGAAGTTAAGTATGGTCCCTCAGTAACTGTAAAATGATAGATTGTATAAATGCGGGAATTAAAAAATATATACTGATGGCAGAGTGGTTTTAATAGAAGATATAAACTTTCAAATAAATAAGCATGTCAGAAAGATTGTGAATTCTATTATTCTATAATGCTATATTGTGTCCTGGAACCAAGAAGGGGCATGTTGTTAAGAGTAATGTGCTAATACTCAAAACAAAATTGAAGGTTGATAAATCCCTTTTATCAGAAGAGCTACATCCCAGAGTGTTGGAAGAGGTAGCTATTGAGGTAACGGTAGTTATCTTTCAAGATTCTATAGTTTCTGAAAGGGTTTCTGCTGACTGCAAGGCAGCAAATATAACTCCACTATTTAAGAAGAGAGAGGGAGAAGATGCAGAACTACAAACCTGTTAGTTTGACATCAGTAATGGGGAAAATCATAGAATTCCAGCAATTCAGAAGGAGGACATTTGGCCCATCAAGTCTGCACTGATTCTCCAACAGAGCATTGTGCCCAGGCCTTATCCCAGTAATCCCATATATATACTCCGCTAATCTCCCTAATCTACACAGCTTTGGATACTAAGGGGCAATTTAGCATGGCTAATCAACCTAATCCAAACAACTTTTAGAGTGTGGGAGGAAATCAGAGCACCTGGAGGAAACCCACGCAGACACGGGGAGAACTTGCAAACTCCACACAGTCACCTAAGGCTAGAATTGAACCCAGGTCCCTGATGCTGTGAGGCTGCAATGCTAACCACTATGCCACCGTGCTACCCTTGGTAATTATAAAGGGATTAGTCTGGTGAACCTCTGTTACACTCCTTCGATGGAAAGTATATCTTTCCTTAGATAAGGAGACCAATAATATATACAATACTCCAGGACCGATCTCACCAAGGCTCGTTACATATGCAGCAAGGCATCTTTACTCCTACACTCAAATTCCCTTGCAATGAAGGCCAACATACCATTTACCTTCTTTCTTGCTTGTTGCACCTGCATGCTAGCTTTTAGTGACTCATTAAAAAACACCAAAGTTCTTCTGGACATCAATACTTTCCAACCTTTCACCATTTAAGAAATGTTCTACCATTATATTTTTCTGTAAAAGTGGATTAAGGATGTGATAACTGGATGCTTAGAAAATAATGATACGATTGGGCAAAGTCAGTATGAATCTGTGAAAGGAAAATCATGTTTGACAAACCTATTGGAGTTTTTTTGGGAATGTTACCTGTAGCATAGATAAAGGAGAACCAATGGATATAGTATATTTGGGTTTTCAGAAGGCATTTGATGAGATCCCACACAGGAGATTAGTGAACAAAATGAGAACACAGGATTGGGGATAATATACTGGTAAGGATTGAGAATTAGTTAACAGACAGAAATTAGAGAGTAGGAATCAATGGGTCATTCTCAGATTGACAACTGTGACTCGTGAGGTACTGCAAGAATCAGTGCTTGGGCCCTTCTATGCATAATCTATGTAAATGATTTGGATGTGGGAACCAAATGTAATCTTTCCGCATTTGCTAATGATACAAAACTCGGTGGGAAACTGTTGTGAGAAAAGATGCAAGGGGACTTGAGCAGGCTAAGTTACTGAACAGATGGAATTTAATGTGAATAAGTGTGAACTTAATCCACTTTTACAGAAAAATATAATGGTAGAACATTTCTTAAATGGTGAAAGGTTGGAAAGTATTGATGTCCAGAAGAACTTTGGTGTTTTTTAATGAGTCACTAAAAGCTAGCATGCAGGTGCAACAAACAAGAAAGAAGGTAAATAGTATGTTGGCCTTCATTGCAAGGGAATTTGAGTGTAGGAGTAAAGATGCCTTGCTGCATATGTAACGAGCCTTGGTGAGATCGGTCCTGGAGTATTGTATATATTATTGGTCTCCTTATCTAAGGAAAGATATACTTTCCATCGAAGGAGTGTAACAGAGGTTCACCAGACTAATCCCTGGAATGAAACGATTGCCTTATAAGAAGAGATTGATGAAACTGGGGCTAAATTCTCTAGAGTTTTGAAGAATCTTATTGAAACTTACAAAATTCTTACAGGGTGCGATAGGGTGGATGTGGATAGGATATTTCCTCTGACTTGTGAATCTAGAACCTGGAGACAGTCTCAAGATAAGGGGCAAGCCATTTAGGACCAAGATAAGTAGTAAGTTCTTCATTCAAAGGGTGGTGAATCTTTGGAATTCTTTATCCCAAAGGACTGTGGAAGCTCAAACATTGAGCATGTTCAAGACAGAAATTAATAGATTTCTGGATATCGGGATAGTGGGAGGAAATGGCTTAGAGATAGATAATCAGCCCTGCTGTTGTTTGAATGGCAGAATGTGCTTGCCAGGCCAAATAGCCTACTCCTGCTCCTATCTTCCTATGTATTAAAGGAGTATTGTGGTATAATAGTGAAAATGGAACAACATTTCTGAAGTAAGAGTTAATTTGTTCCACAGTGCATTTGATTCACTGATAATATTTATGGTGGAAATTTAAGTTGCTATTTATAGATTTTTACTTTCATGTCAGACATTGTAATAAAAATATTGCATGATTTAAAAGAAACTTGTTCTGCTCAAGTTACTTCATTTTATTTAAGATAATGCATAACTGTAGCTTCACATTAGGTCATTTCACAAACTTCTATGAAAACCAGAAGGCAACGGATATTTAAGTAATTCTATGATTTTTCATATTTGTGCAATGTCAATTGTATTATGTTCTCCTGGAAAGTATTCACTCATTATAATCTTCTTACTGGATTTGATTGTAGACCCAGATTGTGCATGGAAGAGGACAACAGAAACAGGAAATCCTCCTTTGCTTCCATCTAGTCGAGATGCAAACCTCAATAATTCGGACACTTCAGTTAAAGGTGCTGCAGCACATACCTCTGAGAGCACAGCTATCCACAGGCATCGACATGATATCAGTATTGAAGTGCCCTCCGCTTCTCAGGTGCATAGATTAATATATGAACCATTTCCTGGTATTACACAATTCCTGATGACATGGCGCATTTAACAGCAATCTTATAATGAGTATTCAAACTGGGTGGTTTCTTGTGGCTAGGTGGATGGGTTGGCTGGTGCAGTAGGGTGAGTTAGGTCAAGCTGGGGAGTAGTCAGGCCGGGGTTGTGAGGTGTGGTTTAGTTGGGTCTAGTTGACAGGTAGTCGAGTAGTTTTGTCCAAAGTCTCCAACTTGGAGTTGGAACATTCAACCAGGGTCCCAGGCAGCAGAGAATCGGCCATCAGAAGTTTAAATTCCTAGCCATTTCCCTTTTAGGAGCATGTGTCAGGCCTTCCACCAGGACCTGACGTACATTTTCCATCACTGGTCCAGTTTTCAGTGATCTAGAGGCCAGAAGACTTGAACCAATGTGTATTCTGTGGTTTGCAACTTTATGTAGTAGTAATTTTACACTCAATTTTCATTGCTTTTGTGCACCAAAAAAATGAAAACATAAATCTTTTAGAAAATCCACTTAGAAAAAATACTGTTGAAGTAATGTGCTGTTTTGCTCTCTACGTTTTAGATAGATCCTTCTGTTTTGGAAGCACTCCCTCCAGATATTAGAGAACAGGTAGAACAGACGTACTTGGCTCAACAACAACCTAATTTTACTGGTACCCATGTCAAAGAGTCTGTGAAAGGCATTGTTACTGGGCAGGTACCTGTGTCAATGGGGACAATGATTCTCGAGTTGCCTGGACCTCAGGAATCAAGCAGCACTGCTGGAATGATTGTTGCCCTTCCAGCTTTTTCACAGGTAAAATATCTGTTCTATTGTTATTGTATCCAAAGTATTTAAATTCAAATGAGAATCGATTGTTTGTAAATCTTAATGAAAATACTACATTTGTATGAGCAATTAAATCTTAATCACATTACAGAGAATTTGATGATCAGTATGTTCTACTTTTCAAATGCAGGTTGACCCTGAGGTTTTTGCTGCTTTGCCGCCTGATGTCCAAGAAGAGCTGAGAACTGCTTATGATCAGAGACATCGACAAGGTGAGAATGCTCGGAGGCTTCATATTATTGATTCTAGTACAAACTCTTAGAATTCTGAAGTTACTGAATGCATGAATGAGAAATTAATAAAGGAATTATAGCCAAGATAAAATATCACAAGAGGCTCATGTGAAGCAGAAGTAGCGACATAGATTTGTTAGGCTGAATGGTCTGTTTCAATGCTATAAATTATACAGGTAACTTTCCTGAATCTATTGTCAATGTTACTGTCATAATGTTTACAAAACACAATCATAGTATACTTCCTTCATAAATATGAACTGTGTACTTAATCTTTATCTAGTGTATGAATTTACAGATTGCATCTTGGGAATTCTCTGAATTTTTTTTAAGTGAGCTCAGAAATGGCAGGTTGCAATTTCTGCTTGCTACTTTGGCTTGCCATTGGCCATCTTCCAAATCTGGGGAACAGTGTCATTTAAAAGGTTACGGGCACACTTCTACCAGAATCTTTGCCTTTTTACTCTTTTATAATTAACAGACATATGATCCAACTGTCTAATTTATCAGAAATATCTTCTTTGGAAATCATTCAATGTAATTTTCAGATAAAATAAACTGACTGAATACTTACAAAACTAGGTTGTTAATCCCTTCCACATGTAATAGTCATTTAAGGTTCGAATAAGGTTTGCTCAGGAAAGCATTAACTTAGATATCTAATTGTGATGCTACTGTCTTATTTTTGTTGCTATCTGATGGATGAATTGAGTTATAACTCCAAGGTTTCTATCACTTATTTTTAACTAGTTGCCTTATATTGCATGGCATTTCCATGCTACCAGCAGTTAAAACTATATTTTACTGTTCTAGGCATGAAGAATCAGTTACTGAATCCGTTACTTCAGTTAAAGAATACTGTTCCTGAAAAATCTAAGAAACGGTTCAAGAAGAAGAATCAAACCAGTCCCATTAAAGTTCAAAGTCCTCTTAAAAATAAGTTAATGATCAGTCCACATAAAGTACTACCTGACTTGATCCAACATGAGCGCCAAGTCGAGGAAAAGCTGCAGGTATAATGTTCAATATACTAAATCTAGTTCAGCAGTAAATTGTGGCTACATTTAAACTTACTGAATAAGGAATTTGTAGTTTTAAGTTTATTTATTAGTGTTACAAGTAGGCTTACATTAACACTGCGATGACGTTACTGTGAAAGTCCCCTAGTAGCCACACTCCAGCGCCTGTTCAGGCACACTGAAGGAGAATTTAGCATGGCCGACGTATCTGACCAGCACGTCTTTCGGACGAGCTTTGGTTTTGGGAATTTGTTTTGCCTTGTGTATGAAGATGTTGAAGCGGTTCTTTCCTTTCCAATTCACTTACCTTGTTCTTCAGACTGACAGGAAACTAAAACAGAATGTACCAGTTTTAAGCTCTTAAGTTACCAGAAAACTCTATATCTCATGATAGGCTATATACAGAATCATTTGGGTTTTATACAGTGCTAGTAATTTTAGCACTCAGATCCTTAATTGAGTGCTGACATTACATTATAAATTGACAAACCTAATAGCCATTAGAATGTTGCCCTTAATGCACTTTCTTTTTAAATACTCTTACCAAATATTATTGATTAATATTGTAAGTCTAGGGGAAACAATTTCAGGTAGAAGTGAGAATACAGTTCTAATTAAACTTTGACGGATGTAACAACTTGTATTATATAATTCCTTTAATGTAGTGAAACATCCCAAAAAAGCTTTGATATACAATTATAGATCTGAGCAATAATGATGCCATCATGCTACCAAGTGTTGTTTTATTAGTAACAGCGGTACCATTCAGTTCTGTTAAAGAACCTTTTCCATGATGCTAATGCCATAAAGTATCAAATACTGGAATGTGTGTGTATATTATTCAAACTATTGCTCTTTATTTACCTGTAGGTTGATCCTGGTGCTTCCACATCAGACAACCAAATTAAAATATCCTCGCAATGTGAAATTAATGTTGACTCCGCTTACTTGAGAGCTAACCTTGCTGGAGCCTATGAATTGAAAGATGTAAAATCACTTCTTAAAGAATGGGTTACAACTATTGGAGGTATGTCTAAATTATTGATAATTACTACAGTTTCAGTCAAGGTACAGTTTTCAAAGTGACACATTCACAAAATAATCAGAGATAGGAAACCAATGAAGGTTAGCAAGAACTTGGCATTTAATATAGTACTATTGACATAGTAAAATCAAGATGTTGCTCAACTAGAAGTCAACATACGTCACCAAACACAGTGGTGATCGGTGAACAGGACTTGATGCAAGTTAAGACATGGACAGCAGAGATTTGAGTAAGCTTAAATTAAGGGGAGGCTGTAGCCTGGTGGTATTGTCACTGGAATCGTAATCCAGAAACCCAGGGCAAAGCTCTGCGGACCCGGTTTGAATCCCACCATGGCAGATGATGAAATTTGAATTCAGAAAGGTAAGACAGAAGAAAATTTGGAATTTAAAAGTTGATTTGAACCAATCTAGTTCACTAATGACTTTTAGGGAAGAAAATATGATGCCTTTATCTACATGTGAATCCAGACCCACACAGCATTGTGATTACCCTTAAATACACTCTGAAGTGGCCTATGAAGAGCAATTACTGACCAGAAGCTCATTTTTGGGTCAAATACAGCACCAAATTTTCGGTTGTTCAAATTCAGATAGTTGCTATGGAGAGTGATGAAGTCGATGACATGAAGAGGAGTTATTTAGTTGGGAGGAAATGATCTGTTTAGCTAGCACTGGATGCCTGACGAGCATTCTGACAGTTTAGAGATAGTCAAGAGAGGCGATCATGAGGTAGAGCTGTTTGTTGCCAGCCTGTGTGTGGAACCTGCTATGTTTTTGAATGATGACCTCAAGTGGTTACATGTAGTTAGATAGGAAAGAGCCACGGATAGATCCTGGGGGGCTGTAGAGCAGTGATTCCCATTCAATGTGCAGTGAGGACCCCAAGTGTGCCGCAAAAAAGATTCAAAATGATTAAAAATTCATTTTGTTAACTAAACTAAGCTTCGTCTTGAACTGTGTGTTCGGCATCTCCAACGAACCTCAGGCCACCATGCATGCACCAGCCAGAAAAGAGCTGTTCATGCGTATTTTAGTTTTTTTATGTTGGTGAAGCCCATGCACATGACCAACGGGATTTGGAGCTGAAAACAATGGCCCCATGCACCCGCACAAAAAAGCTAAACCTCATAAAGAATGCAAAAACCCTGTGAGAAGTGAGAGAGTAGTCATGATGTGGAGATGCCGGCGTTGGACTGGACAGTAGCATCCTAGTAAATCTTTTCTGCACTCTTTCTAATTTAATAATATCCGTTCTATAATAGGGTGACCAGAACTGTACACAGTATTCCAAGTGTGGCCTTACCAATGTCTTGTACAACTTCAACAAGACGTCCCAACTCCTGTATTCAATGTTCTGACCAACAAAACCAAGCATGCCGAGTGACTTCTTTACACTCTGTCCACCTGTGACTCCACTTTCAAGGAACTATGAACCTGTACCCCGAGATCTCTTTGTTGTATAACTCTCCCCAATGCCCTACCATTAACTGAGTAAGTCCTGCCCTGGTTCGATCTACCAAATGCATCACCTCACATTTATCTAAATTAAACTCCATATGCCATTTGTCAGCCCACTGGCCCAATTGATCAAAATCCTGTTGCAATCCTAGATAACCTCCACTGTCCACTGTACCTTGGTGTCATCTGCAAATTTACTAACCATGCCTACTAAATTCTTATCCAAATCCTTAATATAAATCACAAATAACAGTAGACCCAGCACCAATCCCTGAGCACACCGCTGGTCACAGGCCTCCAGAAAAACAACCCTCTGCAACCACCCTCTGTCTTCTGCCACCAAGCCAATTTTGTGTCCATTTGCCTACCTCACTCTGGATCCTGTGAGATTTAACCTCATGCAACAACCTACCATGCGGTACCTTGTCAAAGGCTTTGCTAAAGTCCATGTAGACAACATCCTCATCTACCATCTTGGTTACCCCTTCAAAAAACTCAATCAAATTTGTGAGATATGATTTTCCACTCACAAATGATAAAGTGTATCCCAGGACATTGTCGGAGGCTAGGGAGGAAATTGCGGGTCCCCTAGCCGAGATATTTGAATCATCGATAGTCACAGGTGAGGTGCCTGAAGATTGGAGAGTGGCAAATGTTGTGCCTTTGTTTAAAAAGGGCTGCAGGGAAAAGCCTGGGAACTACAGGCCAGTGAGCCTCACATCTGTGGTGGGTAAATTGTTGGAAGGTATTTTGAGAGAAAGGATCTACAGGCATTTAGAGACGCAAGGACTGATTAGGGACAGTCAGTATGGCTTTGTGAGTGGAAAATCATGTCTCACAAATTTGATTGAGTTTTTTGAAGGGGTAACCAAGAAGGTAGATGAGGGCAGTGCAGTTGATGTTGTCTACATGGACTTTAGCAAGGCCTTTGACAAGGTACCACATGATAGGTTGTTGCATAAGGTTAAATCTCACGGAATCCAGGGTGAGGTATCCAAATGGATACAAAATTGGCTACTTGACAGAAGCCAGAGGGTGGTTGTAGAGAGTTGTTTTTCAAACTGGAGGCCTGTGACCAGCGGTGTGCCTCAGGGATCAGTGCTGGGTCCACTGTTATTTGTCATTTATATTAATGATTTGGATGAGAATATAGGAGTTGGAATGTCTTGTTGAAGTTGTACAAGACTTTGGTAAGGCCACACTTGGAATACTGTGTGCAATTCTGGTCACCCTATTATAGAAAGGATATTATTAAACTAGAAAGAGTGCAGAACAGATTTACTAGGATGCTACCAGGACTTGATGGATTAAGTTATAAGGAGAGGCTAGATAAACTGGGACTTTTTTCTCTGGAGCGTAGGAGGCTGAGGGGTGACCTTATAGAGGTCTATAAAATAATGAGGGGCACAGATCAGCTAGATAGTCAATATTTTTTCCCAAAGGTAGGGGAGTCTAAAACCAGAGGGCATAGGTTTAAGTTGAGAGGGGAGAGATACAAAAGTGTCCAGAGGGGCAATTTTTTCACACAGAGGGTGGTGAGTGTCTGGAACAAGCTGCCAGAGGTAGTAGTAGAGGTGGGTACAATTTTGTCTTTTAAAAAGCATTTAGATAGTTACATGGGTATAGAGGGATATGGGCCAAATGTGGGCAATTGGGATTAGCTTAGGGTTTTTTTTAAAAAAAAGGGTGGCATGGACAAGTTGGGCCGAAGAGCCTGTTTCCATGCTGTAAACCTCTATGACTCTAAAGCCATGCTGACTGTCCCTAATCAGTCCTTGCATCTCTAACTGCCTGTAGATCCTGTCTCTCAAAATACCTTCCAACAACTTACGCACTACAGATGTGAGGTTCACTGGCCTGTAGTCCCCAGGCTTTTCCCTGCAGCCCTTCTGAAACAAAGGCACACCATTTGCCACCCTCCAATCTTCAGACACCTCTCTGTGACTATCAATGATTCAAATATCTCTGCTAGGGGACTCGCAATTTCCTCCCTAGCCTCCCACAGTGTCCTGGGATACACTTCATCAGGTCCTGGGGATTTATCTACCTTGATACACTTTAAGACTTCCAGCACCTCCTTCTCTGTTATATGTACACTCCTCAAGACATCACTATTTATTTCCCCAAGTTCCCTAACATCCATGCTTTTTTCAACAGTGAATACTGATGAGAAATATTCATTTAGGATCTCACCCATTTCTTGTGGATCCGCGCATAGATTACCTTGTTGATCCTTAAGAGGTCCTACTCTCTCTCTAGTTACTCTTTTGCCCTTTATATATTTCTAGAAGCTTTTTGGATTCTCCTTTGCCTTATCTGACAAAACAATCTCGTGTCCCCTTTTTGCCCTCCTGATTTATCTCTTAACTCTACTCCTACACCCCCTATACTCTTCAAGGGATCCACTTGATCCCAGCTGCCTATGCATGTCTGGTGCCTCCTTCTTCTTTTGACTGGGGCCTCAGTATCCTGAGTCATCCAGGATTCCCTACTTCTATCAGCCTTGTCCTTCACTCTAAGAGGAATGTGCTTACCCTGAACCCTGATTAACATACTTTTGAAAGCCTCCACTTACCAGACATCCCTTTGCCTTCTCACAGATTCCCCCAATTAACTGTTGAGAGTTCCTGCCTGATGCTATCAAAATTGGCTTTGCCCCAATTTAGAATTTTAATTTTTGGGCCAGACCTATCATTCTCCAAAGCTATCGTAAAACTAATGGAATTATGGTCACTGGTCCCAAAGTGATCCCTCACGAACACTTCTGTCTCCTGCCCTTCCTTATTTCCCAAGAGGAGGTCAGGTTTTGCCCTCTCTCTAGTCGGGCCATCCACATACTGAATGAGAAATTCTCCCTGAATACACTCAACAAATTTCTCTCCATCCAAGCCTCTAATGCTATGGCTGTCCAAGTCAATGTTGGGAAAGTTAAAAATCCTCTACTGTTACCACCCTATTTTTCTTGGAGCTATCTGTAATCTCCTTACATATTTGCTCCTCAATTTCCCGCCGACTATTTGGGGGCCTATAGTACAACCCTATCAAAATGATTTCCCCCTTCTTATTTCTCAGTTCTACCCATATAGACTTAGTGGGCGAACCCTCGGATATACCCTCTCTCAGTACTGCCGTGATGTTTTCCTTAATCAAAAGTGCAACTTCCCCTCCTCTCTTACCGCCTGTTCTATCTGTCCTATAGCATCTGTACCCTGGAACATTGAGCTGCCAGCCCAGTCCTTCTCTTAGCCATGTTTCAGTAATTGCTATAATATCCCAGTCCCATGTACCCATCCATGCCCTGAGTTCATCTGCCTTGCCCATCAGGCCTCTTGCATTGAAATAAATGCAGTTTAATCTGAACTTCCCTTGCTCTCTATCTTGCTTTTGCCTGATCTGTCTCGTACAAGGATTACTGACATTGCCTTTACTATTTAACGTGCTCTCTTTGACTTCTGTGCTGTCTTCAATCTTCTCTTCTGTCTCCCTACTGCTTTGGGTCCCAAAAAAGACGCAATGTTTGAACATATTTCTTTAATTTGCAGAAAACCCATCCAATTGTATGAATATATGTAGATTCTAGTGAGCATAAATGAACCATCTCACAAGCTCAACTAATTATTTTAAATTGGTTGTTAGTGTAGCTATGAACATCCTAGGGTTGTTCAAATGCTATCCAATGAAAATTGGCAAGTCATGTTGCAGCTTTATAGAACCTTAGTTAGGCCGCACTTCGAATATAGTGTTCGATTCTGATCGCCATACTACCAGAAGGATGTGGAGGCTTTGGAGAGGGTACAGAAAAGACTTACCAGGATGTTGCCTGGTATGGAGGGCATCAGCTATGAGGAGAGGTTGGAGAAACTTGGTTTGTTCTCACTAGAACAATGGAGGTTGAGGGGTGACCTGATAGAAGTCTACAAGATTATGAGAGGCGTGGACAGAGTGGATAGTCAGAAGCTTTTTCCCAGGATGGAAGAGTCAATTACTAGGGGGCATAGGTTTACGGTGCGAGGGGCAAGGTTTAAAGGAGATGTACGAGGCAGATCTTTTACACAGAGAGTGGTGGATGCCTGGAACTCGTTGCTCGGGTAGGTAATGGAAGCAGATACAATAGTGACTTTTAAGGGGCGTCTTGACAAATACATGAATAGGATGGGTATAGAGGGTTATGATCCCCAGAAGGGTAGGGGGTTTTAGTTAAGTTGGGTAACATGGTCAGTGCAGGCTTGGAGGGCCGAAGGGCATGTTCCTGCGCTGTAATTTTCTTCTTTGTTCAATCGCAGTAGACATTTTGTTGAGAATTTTGCAAGTGGGGGCTGATTGAGTCTGTGCTTTGCCTTTAGCTGATTTGATCAGACAGATGTTAGGACATGCGACCTACGTACCCTTCATCACACCGGTACTGAAATTCATACACTGCTTTGTTCAATTATGTGGTAGGTAAAACATCTTTTTGAACCGATAGCAGCATCCTATTAGTGGAAAATGTCACACACATCGCCACTGCATAGTAATAGTGTGAAAGGGCTTGCTTCTTGTGATAATTTGAAATTTGGCATTTGTGCATTTGTCCTGATGACTGCAAGATTCAAACATATCTTTCTTTTCAGCAATACTCAAGTTCTCTACTACCATGCTACTGACTGTAGACTAGTAATAAAGGTAAAATGTTGGGCTGCCCAAAATATTGTTGATAAATGTCTCTCAAAGGCTTTACGTGGTTTCTCCATCCCAGTCAGAATCAGTGATGTAAATGGAAGAGGAAGTAATTTGTACTGAACTTTGATCAGTAGCAGCAAATTTGAGTTGGAATACTTTAGCTTGATAAAGTCAGATAAAGTAAGTAACCATAGCTTTTAACTGTGCAATTGCTTTGATGAGTCCTTCATTCCTATTATGTTTAAATACTTTATCCTGGAGTTGCAGTGGATCATATATTGAACTTGGTAAGCTGAGCAAATTGTGGAATAAGTGATTGCTAGTAGCCCACCAAGCCCAAAAAAGATTGCAAAGTTGTTGTAGACGTAGGCAGGGGCAGTCTCTAGATCACATTTAATTTTATGTTGACGAGGGCTGCGGCCTTCATTCAAGATGTTAACACTGAGAAAAGTAACATCAGGTTTCAGGAGATTGCTTTTCTGGGATTCCAGCAGCTGCAGCAGATCCTGTATATGTTCATCTTGGGTTTCAGTGGCAAGAAGCAAATTATGGATGTATTCTATTAAAAAAAGGGACATGAAATGTTTCTGTCCAAAGCAACCATTCAGTTATGAAAAATAGAAGTCTGAAATTTCTGTGACAGAGTGATTCCCAAAGAGAAATTCCAGTTCATATTGGTCCTCCCTCTTTACAGAAACACTCCAAGTGATATTGAATGTCAAGAACAATTAGCTTTCCGTGGTATTTGAATAATATGTAGGGCTCTGCCTCACCACTGGAGAACAGGCTGGTGCCACCAGATTTAACTTTTGATATTCAGGAGACACCAAATCCTATATGGTTTCTTAACTGGCCAAATGAGTGAAATGGTTTTGAAAGTGTCCTGCTGTATAGCATCTCAACCGTTTTCTGCAGTGCAGGATAGTTAGGCTACTACTTAATTTTAGCATGTCAGCCAATAATTTCTTTGTCTCCTTTCAGGTGCCTAAAGTTATGCTTGTGTGTGGCAAACATTGCTGAGTACTGTGTTAATAGTTCCTGTCTATCTGGATCTGGACGTGAAGTAAGGGATAAATCTCAGGCTCCTTAATTGCAAACACTGCATGCTTGTCTGATGCAATGTGGTCAGAGGGGATCCCTTGGTAAAATCATAATGAATTGTTTGCACGATTGTCAGTTATATCACAGTGCTTGAGAAAATCGTATCCTAAGATACTTTCACAATTCTTCATTCTCAGCACTTTAAGTTGGTCTAGAAATGACTTATTTACTTTCACGTGCCTGGCCTGTAGTTACTTCAAAAGCAGTTAAAGAATTAGGTTTTTCTGTTGTTGCAAAGTGACATTCAGGCTAAAGCGTATGAATGATCATAACAGTTGATGTGGTGTTTATTAACATAAACTGTCATTGGCATCCACTAATTATGACAGAAAAACAGTACAGTGACCATGATTACGCCGGAAGTCCACCATCAACTGTGGAGAGACGTCAGTGCATGGCATCGGTCCCCTTGCAATCAGGAGGTGTGAATGGTTATAAATGACCACAGCTTTACTAATACTGTTTAGCTGTAATTAGAGCAATTAGCTGTCCCAATTTACTATTAGTATTAATTTAGGAGGTATTTTTATTGAGCGACACTCCTATGACTGCAGTTGGGACAACCTTTGACTGGGAGCCAAATAGCCTGCGTCAGTTCATACAGATCAAACAGCCAGTTTGTTAATACATAGAGAGACTTCTACTGCACCTGGGATAGTCTGTCCGCATTGACACATCTGCCAGTGTAGTGGCTGGAGGTAGGGTGGTAGGATTGAGATATGAGCACAGTCCTAACTCTCAAGCATCCCTAAGCACCTTTATATTTGTCATTGCTCAAGTCCCCATGTACCTCTGAAAAGACCACACAGCACCACTGGTCGTCATTTATTCCTGTCTCTCTTACCAGCACGATGTTATCTTGCACCAACAAGAATTTATCATCCACGTATGTACCAGTGACTACTCCTGTCCCATTATGTTGAGTAGCACTGGAACACTTTCCCAGGCATAACCTCATCACACTTGGGATTATAGTAGCATGTAGCTTCTTGGTTCAAAGTATTCCAGTTTACATAATCGTTATTAAATTCTTCTTTTCAGTCTAGACCTTTGCCATAAATTATAGCAGAGACCAAAGTCCCTCTATATTTAACTTCCACTGTCATTTATAGATTTTAAATTCATGTTGCATGTGATCCACCGATTTCCATGGCTGAGTTATAAGCGCACACCAGCTTCCTTTAGCATCTTCTAATCCTGTTTCACTCTGCATTTCTATTGGCAAAATATCCTGACCCAGCCAGGATTCAAAATACACGGGGGCAGCAGGCAAATTTGCTCTCGAAAGCTCCCTAAATGCCCTGGGAAAATCAATCAAGGGGGCAGAATGAAATAAAAGTCTCCCCCACGCACAGGGAGAAACAGATTCTGTGAAAAGCTACTACTCCAACCACAAATCCTGTCTCCCATGCTACCCCTCGAGCTCCTGCAAACACATGTTTCCTCTCTCCTGATCTTGCTGCTGCTCCTCTGGAGACAGCATCTGGGATTGGAAGAGCAGCAAGGGTAGGAGACCAGGGGTAAAAACTGTCCCATTGAGCAGCTGTTTGGGAGGAGAAGTAATCACAAACAGTGCAGAGAGAAGCAGAGCGCTATCTAGAGAGGTAACTAAGAACACAATAAGCGGATCAGAAACTGGTTAGTCCATTGTTACATTAACTCCCATCTCTGACTTTCTCCAAAAGGAACAAGCCCTCTTACTGATTCTGTGAGTGGTGGACAAAGGGCTTATCCTATGACGAGGGGTGGAATAGGTTACATAGAAACTAGAAGCAGGAGTTGGCCATTCGGCCCTTCGAGCCTGCTCCGCCATTCATTTTGATCATGGCTGATCATATTCAATATGCTGATCCCCCTTCCTCCCATATTCCCTGATCCCTTTAACCCCAAGAGCTATATCTAATTTCTTCTTGAAATCAGACAACGTTTTGGCCTCAACCACATTCTGTGGTCGTGAATTCCACACATTTACCACCCTCTGGGTGAAGAAATTTCTCCTCACCTCAGTTCTAAAACGTTTACCCCTTATCCTCAAACTATGACCCCTAGTTCTCGACTCCCCCACCATTGGGAGCATTCTTTCTGAATCTCCCTGTCTAACCCTGACAGATCCCATGGATCTCTCAGCACCTCACCCAGATGTCAGTAGACATTGCAAATCAATCAATTTCACTGATATTCTGTCTCCCTCACAAGGAACTCCAAACTTCTCACTTTTAAAGATCAAGCCTCTGAATTCCCTCAAAGCCACTCCAACTCAAACTGCTTCAACAATTGCATGTCTCCCAGGATTTTAGTCTCAGCTCCCGAGACTCTATTTTCCTGGATTTCCAAGTGTGTACTCCAGCCTCTACCAGCCTCCACTTGTGCAATTGCAGCTCTTTAATAGCTGACTAGCTTCACTGGGCTGAAATCCTCTGGACTTGCCAAGCTCCAATTTCCCCAGCTACAGCAATCTATAATAGGCTCCCAGGGCTTGTTAGTTTTAACCTTTCCGGCTTGGAGCCACTGACTTTCTCCCATCTTCTAAGCTCCCTAGGATTTTTCCTGAGCCCTAACTGCACGAAGCTATTACATGGCTCTGGAACTTCTCCTGAACCCCAACTACACAGAGCCAAATAACAACAACTTTAAGTGAAAGAAAGGGATGTGGAGAAAAACAATGTGGAGGGAGGAGAGGATAACTGACGAAAGAGTTGGTGTGGAGCCAAATAAAGTGATAATGGGACAAGTAAAGAATCAAAGGATGCATCTAATGGAGCTGTGAATGGCAGGATTGTAAATTGCTATCATCTGAAAACAAAATCAAGAGAAAAAAACTGGAGTAAAACCAAAACCCTGTGAAGAAAGAAGAAAACAAATTTGGGGCAGAGATTATGGTCTGAAATCGTTGAACTTATCGAGGAGTCTGAAAGACTGTAAAGTGCTGAATGGAAAGCTGAAATGCTGTTCCTTGAGCTTACTTTGAGCTTCATTGGAACACTGCAGGAGGCTGAAAGCAAAAAGGTCAGCACGAGAGCAAGGTTCAGAATTAAAATGACGAGCAACTAAAAGCACAGAGTTATGCTTGTAAGCCAAACAGAAGTGTTTTCGCTAAACAGACACCCAATCATTATCTGGTCTTCCCAGTGTACAGCACGACCACCTGAGCAGCAAATACTGTACACCAAATTGAAAGAAGTGCATGTAAGTAGCTGTTTCGTCTGTAAGTAATGTTTGAAGCCTTGGACCTTGAGGAAAGCGTGTGTAAAATGGCAGATGTATCCCCTGCACTTTCATGGAAAGATGCCATGGGTTGGAGATGGGGTGCTTAAACAGTGAACTAGGGCAGTGGTGCTCAACCTTTCATATGTCACAGCACGTCTCTATATCCTTATGGAATTTTGAGGCATACCTTCTATTTCCTCTGAACTGCCCTCTAACAAAAAAAACTGTCTTGGGACAGTTTTCAGCCTGCGTTCCCCGTCAGAGAGAACGATGACGTGGGTGGAAAATCCGAAGAGAATCAAGAAACGCGGGTTCCCATGCTTCATTGTGCATTTGTGGATACCAAAAATCTGATTTCCACCATAGGGTGGCATGGTTGTTAGCACTGCTGCCTCACAGCACCAGGGACCCGGGTTCAATTCCGGCCTCTGGTGACTGTGTGGAGTTTGCACATTTTCCCCGTGTCTGCGTGGGTTTCCTCCAGGTGCTCCGGTTTCCTCCCACAGTCCAAAGATGTGCAGGTTAGGTTAATTGGCCATAATAAATTGCCCCTTCGGGTCAGGGGGATTAGCAGGGCAAATATGTGGGGTTACGGGATAGGGCCTGGGTGGGATTGTTGTTGGTGCAGACTCAATGGGCTGAATGGCTTCTTGCACAGTAGGGATTCTATGATTCTAATAATGCTGAGCACTGATAGCTTCAGTTCCAGCTATCACAAAACCTGGGCCATTGACTTGGAAAAATGTAAGTAATACAATATAAATGTAAACTGTATAAAGAGAACCTTGATTTCCTTAAAAACACAGTTCATAAATAATTTATTCAGTTCATACAAGATTTTATATTTTGAAATGGTCATCAGCATGAATGTTGGTTGTTTATCTCCATAAGAAAAAAAGCAGTAACATAATTTTTAAAAACTAAGAAAGCTAAAGGCAGAACAGAAGTCTCAGCATAATGTTAATCTCATATCTAGGGATCATCTAAACATCACAGATTATTGGCACGGTTTCAATATTGTGATTTTCAGAACAGCATATGCCATTTATTACCCCTCTGACTTGCTCACTTCTCCCAGGGCTTTTGCATCCTTTTTGAGTTTTTGCTTTTTGTGTGGTGCATAGGGCCTTTGCCTTCAGCTCCAAGTCCTGTTGATCATGCGCATGGGTCTGACCAATGTAAAAAATCAAAATTGCACGGCTGCAGCTCTTTTCTGGTCGGCATATATACGGGAGACCTGAGGTTCATCGGGTCTTGGAGATGCTGACCACAGAGCTGAAAATAAAGGTTCGTTTTAGTTTAATTGCATTTTGAATCTTTATTCACGGCACACTTGGGGGATCTTGAAGGCACACCAGTGTGTCATGGCACACCAGTTGGGAACCACTGGTCTCGGGTGTCACGAAGGGAATGGTCCCTTCAGAATGCTGAAAGAGGGGAAGGGAAGATGCATTTGGTGATGGAATCACTCTAGAGGTGCCAGAAATGGCAGAGGATGATCCATTGAAGATGGAAGATGGTGAGGTTGAAGGTGAAGACACTCCGCACTCTATCCTGTAACTTTGCAGGTTTATTTCCCTTAAGTGCCAACTCAATTTTCTACTCAATTTCTATTAATTGATTGTCTCCGTTGTCATCACCCTTGCAGGCAGCAAGTTACAGAGTAAAAAGGTTATTCTTCACATCCACCTCCCCATCCCAATCTCATGCCCAAAACATTAACTCTGCATCCCCTCATCCTTGTGCCATCAACTAATGGGAGCAGCATTTCTTTGACTACCATATCTAACTCTGTCATAATCTTGTACATCTCTAAAAAGTTTCCCCTCCATTTTCTTTGCTCCAAAAGGAATTACTCTGGTTTCTACAATCTGACCTTGTGGCTAAGATCCCTCATTCCTGGAAACATCCTGGTAAATTTCCTCTGTACCCTTAAAATAATTTTGCATCCTTCCGAAAGTGTGGTCATCAGAACTGAACCTAATGCACTAGTTGTGGCTTCGCTAGAGCTTTATGAGGGTTCATCATACCTCCTTGCTTTTGTACTCAATGCCTCCATTTATGAACCTCAGGATTTTCTATGCTTTGCTAACTATCTCACCTTAATCTATGCACGAGAATTCCTACGTCTGCTATCCCTGTGCACTCTTTAAAACTGCTATTAACTCTTTGTTACCTCTTCCTTTCCCTCTACCAAAATGCATCACCTCCCGCTTCTCTGTTAAATTCCATCTGTCACTTGTCTGCCTATGTTCTGTTTTAATCATTTGGTATCCCCATTCTCTGCCACACCTCCAAATTTGGTATCGTTGGCAAATTTTGTAAATTTACTCTTTTCCAATACCAGATTTAACGTGTCATGTATGTATATATCAGTGGTCCTAGCACTGACCATTGAGGAACACCACAGCCTACCATCCTCCAGCTGAAAAACAACTATTTGACACCATTGGATTTTTTTTCTGCCCTGAAGCCAATTTTTTATCCATATACCTCAGGATTGTTAACCAACCTTCATGTGGTACTTTGGCAATTTTCTGTTACTTCATCAAAAAATTCCAATTCTAATGGTCATACATGACTCCTTAATTTAACTCAAATCTCTCCAAGTGCCTCATAATTTTTTCTTTGATAATTATTTCTGAAACCTTACCCACCACTGGTTAACTGAATAGCCTGTATTTCACTCAGCATGTTCTGTCACCCTTTCTTGCACAAGGCGTTTATATCTGCCACTGTCCAATATTCTGGCATCTCCAGCGTACCGAGGAAAGATTAGAAGATGATACCAAGCCCTTCCACTATCTTCATTTTAACTTTCCATAGCAACCTAGAATGTAAGCCATCAGGACCAGGTGACTAAGCCTATCAACATCCTGGGAGTTACCATTAACCAGAAACTGGACTGGACCAGCCACATAAATACTGTAGCTACAAAAGCAGGTCAGAGGCTAAGAATTCGTGCAGCGAATAATACATCTCCTGAATCCTCAAAGGCCAGCTACCATTTACAAGGCACAATGCAGAGGTGTGATGGGGACACAGAGTGTACGATCTGCAAGATGTACTGCAGGAATTCACCAAGGATCCTTAGCAGCACCTTCCAAATGCACAACCACAACCATCTAGAAGGAAGAGGGCAGCAGGCACATGGGAGCAACACCCTCCCCCCAAGCCACTCATCATCCTGACTTGAAAATATATCACTGTTCCTTCACTGGGTCAACATCCTGGAGCTCTCTTGTTAACAGCACTGTGGGTGTACCTACACCATATGAACTGCAGCAGTTCAAGAAGGCAGTTCACCACCACCTCTCAAAGGCAATAAATGATGGCCTAGCCAGCAACATGAACATCCCATGAATGAATAAATGAAACTAGACTTGCATTGTTTAGTTCTTGTACAGGAAGTTTTTGATTAAAATGTGAAATCTTGTGTAATTCTCAGTTAATAATGGAAGTTCACATTTTTTTAAAAAGTTAATGGTTTCCCTCGAGATTATAAGATATGTCAGAATAATTCTTGTACCTTCATTGCATTTTAACTATCAGATTTCCTGAATGAGCGGTCGGGAGAAAAACCTTTGGTTAAGTACTACAAACAAAGAATCTACATCTATATGGAGCCAGCTAAGGAAGCATATCTTTGAAGTATATAGATAAGATAAACCCAAATTATTACTTCAGTATTCAATAAATTTGTGCAAGAGAATGTAAATGGAAGTTAGATGTAAATTTAGACCAGATATCAGGACAAAATCTTTTGGCTTACAGTGATAAGTGCTTAAATAATCTACCCAGCAAAGTAATAATGGCAGATCATTGAGGATATTCGAACAGCACTTGAACAGTCTGACGGGACTTTCAGTGTACCAGATTATTTTTCATAATCCTTGCTTTATTATCTTACACTGGACTCCATGACTTAGTCATATTGGAAAATACAAAACTGTACTTGAGATTCGGCACATCTTGCCATTTTAAGACACAGTTGATTCTACAAAATTTCCCTTCTCTATGTAACTTCAGTCAAATGTAAAAGAAAACGGGAACCAGTCATCAGGGTTATCTATGTGAGTAATTAGTCATGCTTGACCCACTAAAACTGTTCAGGTGCCCGACCACTGAACTAGAATGTTTAGAATGACCCAGGCTGTACCTCTACATGGCACAACCTCTGATGCTTGTTTAGAACTGGATGTTAAAATAGTCATTTTAGTTCAGGTTGGGAAGAAAATGCAAATCACTAATTTTGTTTCATTTCTGCTTTAAGGTGGCAAGTAGAATGGTTTGAATTTAGTATGCTACTGGGTATTGTAGGTAGTATTTTGGAGAATATGATGAGATAGAGCGTATAATGCCTATTATAAACAAAAATACTGCAATTGAGCATTAATGTTTTTCTCAGCGCTCTGATTTCTAATATAGCATTTTTTGTATTTATTCAGAGCCAGTGGAAGAGGACATTCTGCAGGTTGTCAAGTATTGCACTGACCTCATTGAAGAAAAAGATCTGGAAAAACTGGACCTAGTTATTAAACACATGAAAAGGTAAATCTGTCACGATGTGTGTCATGTTTTATGATTTCTAGAATAAGTACACTTTTTAAAATTATTTTCTATTTTTTGTGGGACTTGGTTTCAGAATAGTCGTTCTGTCTTACAAAACATTTTTATAATCAGTGACATAGAACTTTATGTACATAACTTTAGTTTTTGAGTATAGTAGGAATGTAAGTTTAGATTTTATAAATCTTGATATTCCCAGGTTTGAAAGTATTCTGACTATGTAATTAAATTTATTTTTATGTATAATGGATTTCTTCAATAAGAAACAATTACTACTTCATTCATATCCAGTGTACATCACAAAATTAAGTCCAGATTCTTGGTCCAGAAAATTTCAATGATGCAGTTTCTTAAGACTTTCTTTCAATTTTCTTCACTTTCAATTTTGTTTTGGTTTTCTGCTCATCACATCAAAGGTTATTAGCATGGGAAGCACTTTGCCATTATAGACACCTATTTTGTATCTCAAGAACTCACAAGTCAAATGCAGTAAAGTTAGACGCAGACTCTAGTTTCTGATTGTTCTCCAAGCAATGGCTATGAATGGACCTCAAGTACCTTTGTATTTTAGCAACGTGACATTTTCCCAATGTAATCACCCCATGACATTAGAAATTTAGAGTCAAGTTACTCCAAATTTTGTTGTGAACCCTTGCCCACTAAAAGTTAGGTTATAATTGAAACCTTATTTCATATTGAACACAGCCAAAAGACAACAGCTTTCATCCATCATTGTGGTTAGATTAAAATCAGGTCCGAGATTCAAAATAACAGTCTGCTAACCAACTGTATCTTGACATAACTGATCTAACAGCAAATGTTATTTTTCTCTTTGATACATTATGAAGACATTTGGTCTGCTAAACAGTTCTCCCCCTGCTGGTAGCACACATGGAATTGTTCTTTTGACTCTGGTATTTCTTTAATATATTTGGAACTGTAGGTTTAAAAAGGAATGTTTTGATAAATTTAGTTGCATACCTAATAATACTGAATCCCAAATTAAGCCTTTAAACTGATGTAGTTCGACAGAGACAGAGCCAGCAGGCAAAGACTCAGACACTCAATTAGCAAATAATAGCAAACTTTATTGACATGAGCAAAATCAAACAACAATACACTTACAAATTAAAAAATTAAAGAAAACAAAGGTATACTTCTAAATTAAACATTACACCACTGCCTGCACTGACAGGAAACTCCTTCTGTCCCTGAGGATTTCATGCCTTCAGTTGGATGGCCAGTTCAGGAGAAGCAGAATACAGTCTCAACCCTTCATGCCAACAGGTATTTGCTTCTTCCTCCAAAGAAAACTGGACTATCCTGTGTCCATGCTGACAGAAATTCTGCCTCTGTTCTTGGGCCCACTGCTTCACTATCTATCCCCGCCGCTGACAGGAAACTCTCTCTGTCCCTGAGGCTCTGTCAATGCAACCAGTTCCCCTTCACCTGGTGTACATGCACAAAATGGTTCCCAAAACCCTCTTTTATACCCAATTCTGGCATCGCCCACCTTCATCCTTAATTATTGTTAATTGTCAATAATGTTGTATAAGTTAATTTCATTGTTTCTAGCTATTTGCGATCATTACCTTAAACATAAGACAACAGATTATTTCAAGATGTTCTTTATCTTAATGATGTGGAGATGCCGGCGTTGGACTGGGGTGAACACAGTAAGAGTTTTAACAACACCAGGTTAAAGTCCAACAGGTTTATTTGGTCGCAAATACCATCAGCTTTCGGAGCGCTGCTCCTTCGTCAGATGGAGTGGAAATGTGCTCTCAAACAGGGCACAGAGACACAAAATCAAGTTACAGAATACTGATTAGAATGCGAATCCCTCCAGCCAACCAGATCTTAAAGATACAGACAATGCGGGTGGAGGGAGCATTAAGCACAGGTTAAAGAGATGTGTATTGTCTCCAGACAGGACAGCCTGCAAGTCCAGGAGGCAAGCTGTGGGGGTTACTGATAATGTGACATAAATCCAACATCCCGGTTTAGGCCGTCCTCATGTGTGCGGAGCTTCGCTATCAGTTTCTGCTCAGCGACTCTGCGCTGTCGTGTGTCGTGAAGGCCGCCTTGGAGAACGCTTACCTGAGGATCAGAGGCTGAATGCCCGTGACTGCTGAAGTGCTCCCCCACAGGAAGAGAACAGTCTTGCCTGGTGATTGTCGAGCGGTGTTCATTCATCCGTTGTCGTAGCGTCTGCATGGTTTCCCCAATGTACCAATGGACATCCCGAGGCATGGTACATTGGGGAAACCATGCAGACGCTATGACAACGGATGAATGAACACCGCTTGACAATCACCAGGCAAGACCGTTCTCTTCCTGTGGGGGAGCACTTCAGCAGTCACGGGCATTCAGCCTCTGATCTTCAGGTAAGCGTTCTCCAAGGCGGCCTTCACGACACACGACAGCGCAGAGTCGCTGAGCAGAAACTGATAGCCAAGCTCCGCACACATGAGGACGGCCTAAACCGGGATGTTGGATTTATGTCACATTATCAGTAACCCCCACAGCTTGCCTCCTGGACTTGCAGGCTGTCCTGTCTGGAGACAATACACATCTCTTTAACCTGTGCTTAATGCTCCCTCCACCCACATTGTCTGTATCTTTAAGATCTGGTTGGCTTTAGGGATTCGCATTCTAATCAGTATTCTGTAACTTGATTTTGTGTCTCTGTGCCCTGTTTGAGAGCACATTTCCACTCCATCTGACGAAGGAGCAGCGCTCCGAAAGCTAATGGTATTTGCTACCAAATAAACCTGTTGGACTTTAACCTGGTGTTGTTAAAACTCTTACTTTATCTTAATGCCAGACAAGTGTCCAGTCCAATTCCAGAACTGGGCCAGTGACTGTGTTCTGATAGGGGCCTATAATGGATAGTTCAAATTCCTTTGACAGCTTCAAACTTAAATTATAGTATAGGGATATTAGTAGGTAATACAAAAATAAATATAATCTGACTTAATTTTTGGTTATTAATTACTTACCCTTTAGTTACAGGGCAATTGAGATACTTTCTTCTAATAATCAATGACAACTGTACTATATTAAATTAGCTTGTTGTTAGCCAAATTAACATGGCTTCCTTCCTGGCCACATGTTAGTACAAAATGGTGGGCACAGTAAGAAGTCTCACAACACCAGGTTAAAGTTTTGATACCAAATAAACCTGTTGGTTTCAACCTGGTGTTGTGAGACTTCTTATTGTACCCACCCCAGCCAATGCCAGCATCTCCACATCATTACAAAATGGTGACTTGACCTATTGGTTTGTTGCAGAATATATGATTGTAAAAAGCCTTTTAAAATAAAATGGTCAAGTTAAGCAAGCACACTAAATCCTACTAAAATAAAATCCCAAATCTAAGCCAGTTTCCAGAACTGAAAAGTTTAAAATGATATCTGCCATGTGTTATAATGGCCTCTAATTTCAAGTAGGCCAAATCCATGCTGCCTCATTTGTTCCCTGTTTATTCAACATATCAACATTTATGCTATCTCTTAAAAATCCCAATCCTTCCCAGTGCCATCTCCAGTAATTTATTGCTTTTCACCAAGTTTCACATTTCACCTCTTGGATTGTCGTTTTCCATTCAAATACTTCCTCACATTTTCTACTCCCAATTTCCACTCAAGATTTTGTTGTGATATTCCTGCTGCTTGCCTCAACTGATTTTGACTCGAACGATGTTGATCTCCTGTGACTAATTAAAATTGTCCTCCCTCACTCACCACTTGTTTTTCCCTCCCAATTTTGATGACTTTACATAATCATTTAAATTTTTGTCAAGCAAGATCTGCCCTTCCCTTCTAAAAATAATAAAATGCTAGAACTACTCAGTTCAGGCAGTATCTGTAGAGAGAAACAAGAGTTAACATTTCACGTGAAGATGATCTTCCAGTAGAATGTTATCTCAACATAAAACGTTAACTCTTCTTAGATGCTGCCTGACCAGTGGAGTATTTCCAGCATTTTTTGTCTTTATTTCAAATTTCCAGCATGTGCTGTATTTTACTTGTGCTCCCTTTTTGCTGAAATCACCATTCCTGATTACTTGAGTTATCAACGTTGAGAATGATTGGCGAGTGACTACAATCCAGAATTCTGCTTTCATTAATGACTTTGAACAAATGATTTATTGTCCAACTGATATCCCTAATTCTCCCAGTAATTCAATTGATCTCAAGTCGGTTCTTCACATTCAATCGTTATTCTTATACTGTCTCTGTATCCTCAGCTTTGGGCAATAACATCTATCATATGAGATTCTTGTAGGACATTCTGCAAGAAACCACACTCCATAAAACAATCTTGCCTTGTTTATATTGCAAGCTGACCGCTTGGGTCAATCTTGAAGAGTTCTATGTTTTTCCCAATCCGATCGGCATTTTTACTCTCCTAATCAGCCAATGTCATAATTGATATTGCTGTTGGAATAAAGTATTTCATAACTCACTATTTTCCATCATGTTTGGTGGTGCATCTTGATTCAATACTGCCTGCTATTCTGCTTTCTTCTGTAAACATTCTTCCTGTAGGACATGCCAATTGTTTAATCTGAAGTATCCAAGCTGTATTTATCACTGCATAGAACATTTACAAATTCATCAGAACTTCTGAATATAACTTTACTTTAAAGATACTTTTACTGCTGCCTTTTCAGCAGTTTGTTATTTTGGTTCCTTGGCAGACGAGCCTTGCATAACTTTAGTGAATCCTCCTTTTATCCAGGTGATACATTTGCCAATTCTCCTCAAGAGAAAATGGACTATCTTGAGCCAATTCTTTTGCTCCAACCCTAATCACAATGACTCCAGTAAAGAATATTCCCTGTTATCTTTCAAAATCATGACAGCATCATTATATTCTTGCCAGATTGGTCCAATTCTCTGGTTTCTAGTCTATAAAAATTCCTTCAGTGCCGACAGTATTGCATTTGTCATCCTCAAGAAGTGCTGTTGAACTTACCCTTGTCCTATGCTGTCATTCTTCAGTGGCCTTGAATTTGCTGAAAACTTCTGCACCGTGATAATGCTGAATGCTGATCAGTGGCACAAGTTCCAGAAAATTGTGTGCAAGTCCATTATGTGCACCGTGCCTAAGTTCTACTAGCATTTTTGCGTTAAGAGGGACCCTCGTGAAACTAGTTATACAGCTAATTATAACTCCACCTCTCTATTAAAATTAATGTAGAGTTTGCTGCATTAATGTCACTGATCACACAGCCATGTGGACCATTACACATTGACCCTGGAAAGTTCAGAATAAGAAAGAATTCAATCAACCAGGTTGGCTAGAGATCATTGAAATCTTAATCCTAAATTAAGTAATAAAGTAAGTGTTTGGAAGCCAGGCATGTCCAGAATAATTGCCTGAACAGTTCCAAAGGTTTTAGCATGGACTGACACCACGTACCTATAAATTAAGTTGCTATTATCCAGTTTCCCTGCAAAACTGTCTTTACTTATTTCCCTTTCAACTTGTTGTTTCTGTTCTGTGGTTAATGGCTCATCCCTTGACTCCATAATCTCAAGGATTCCCTAAGCTCTTTTCCCCCATTTAGTTAATTCACCTACTATGTTCCTACTTCATATCCATGACCTCCACTCGCCTACCCTTCCATTCCACTCTATATTCATCAATTTCCTTCACATCAAATGTCTTTTATCTGCACAAGCATGAATTTTATTTCTTTACTTCTTAAATACCATTTCTTCATACCTAACCAATAGCTACCACCTTTTATCTGTGATGGCTCCAGTCTTAGTCCCCACTATCAGCATTTTTGACCTCAATATAACTTCCAAATTCAAATGGAGTGCGAATAGCTCCCACGCTGTTAAAGCTCCTTCCAATAAGTTTGATTTTCTTTTCCATGCCATACACTGCTTTTCCCCCCTCAACTCAACCCACTATAAAGCCCAAGTCATTGAATCTTACTTTTAAAAATTGGATAGTCTCCTTCATTCAGTTGCTATTTACCATTATGAGAGTAATGCGCACAAAATTATACTTATCTTTTCAAAGCACAATGTTCTGAGAGTGATGTATTTCCTGTTTTATGACAGGCTGATCCAGCAGTCAGCAGACTCCCTATGGAACATGGCTTTTGACTTCATTCTTGACAATGTTCAAGTTGTAATGCAGCAAATCTATGGAAGCACGTTGAAATTTACATGAAAAGACAACGCTAGTGATATTTTTAAAAACTAATACACTGGAGCCTGGAGCTCCCATCTTGTGCCATAAATCCTTTGTGAAGCTCTTAAAATTTGCATGGTAGTCACACATTGTGTTTTTATGAAGACATTTCTGATATTGAAAAAACATTTTGTAGGTTTTTTTCTTGGCAAAATTGTGTGCCAAATTCTTGTTGGAGTTGCATGTAAATAATTGTGTTGTAAAAAGTATCATGTATGTAGAATACATTGTATTTACAAAATTGTTGTTTATAAAGTTTGTTTTTTAGTGTTCACTTCTATTTAATAAAAAATGTTTGTTGTGAATTTATAACATAAATCTCATCTAATTTTTAACTAAGTTATATAGTATCTTGGCATTTCAAGCACACTGTTAATATGATATTTCTGTCAGTAATGTTGTTTAATGAAAGTAGTTGTTACTAGTTAAATCCTACAGCTCACAGCCTGAGAAACATTTTGCATATTTCCTATTATAGTGAACATCTATAATTTAGTTACCTCGATAATAGCATTTCAATGAATAAATACAAATGAAGCTGAAAAAATGGGAGTAGGAAACAATTAACATTGTTTGAAACCAAACTGAAATGCCATTTTCTGTAAAAACTTCACTCACGACCTTGGGTTGTTTACTGCTCATAGGCTACAATTCTCCCAATAATGTCCTGCTGTGCAGCAAAGTCAGAATCATTATTCACTCACACTCTCAATGAGTGCCGGTATTTAAGAACATAAGAAATTGAAGCAGGATAGTACATACAGCCCCCTCTACCTACCCTCTCATTCAAAAGGATCATAGTTTATCTTTGACGTCATCTCTTCCTGCCCAAACCCCATATTCCTTGATTCCCTAAGTCCAAAATGTATCAATCTCAGCCTTCAGTATACTCGATTACTGAGCACCCACAGTCCTCTGGGATAGAGAATTCCAAAGATTCGCAGTCCTATGAAGTGAAGATATTTCTCCTCCTGTCAACCCGAGACCATGCCCCCAAGTTCTAGACTTTTCAATCAAGAAAAACAATCACTCAGCATCTACCCTGTCAAGTCCTCTTAATCCTTTATTTTTCAATGAGATCTCCTCTCTTTCTAAACATCAGAATATAGGCCCATTCTATTCAATCTCTCTTCATAGGACAACCTCCCATCCCAGGAGTCAATCTGGTGAACCTTTGTGTTGCATTCTATTTAGGGTAAGTACATCCTTCCTAATTTATGGTCATGAAAGCTCTATACTACTCCAAGTATGGTCTCTTCAAAGCCTTCTACAATTGCAGCAAGACTTATTTAAAATTATACTCCAACCACTAGCAATAAAGGCCCACATACAATTTGCCTTCCTAATTGCACCTGCATGTTGATTTTGTCTCATGTACAAGGACACCCAATTGAACATTTTTTTTAAAAAACTAATTTTTCCAAATTATATATCATCCATCATCTTTTTGTCCATGAACTTAACTATACTTCTTGCAGACCTTTGTCCTTCTTACAGTTTACTTTCCCAATAAACTTTCTCAGAAAACTTGGACACATTACATGAGATCCCTTCATCAAAGTCATTAATCCTTAGAACTCGTAATAACAGTCTGTCAACCTGCAAATTACCTATTTATTCCTATTCTGATTTCTATTCTATAACCAGTACTTTACCCATGCTAATTCAAGATTTATTACCCCTACTCCATAGAATCATAGAAACCCTACAGTACAGAAAGAGGCCATTCGGCCCATCGAGTCTACACCGACCACAATCCCACCCAGGCCCTACCCCCATATCCCTACATATTTTACCCACTAATCCCTCTAACCTACGCATCTCAGGACACTAAGGGACAATTTTAGCATGGCCAATCAACCTAACCCGCACATCTTTGGACTGTGGGAGGAAACCGGAGCACCCGGAGGAAACCCATGCAGACACGAGGAGAATGTGCAAACTCCACACAGACAGTGACCCAAGCCAAGAATCGAACCCAGGTCCCTGGAGCTGTGAAGCAGCAGTGCTAACCACTGTGCTACTGTGCCGCCCAATGGAGCCCTTTTTTTATGTAACATTGTTTTGTGTGGCACCTTATTGAATGCCTTTTGAAAAAGCTAGGATATAATTGCAGGGAGCATTTAAGCCAAACCTGGTTCTGCCTTTTCCCAGTATATACACATGCGCTCCTCAGGCAAAGGTTGCTGCTGGTGACCACGATTGCTCAGCAACTTTTTTCTGGACACTACAACCAAGATCAGTTAACAGCAGTCTGGTGGTAGAATCCAAGATCTTTCTGGTGCCTGCAAATAAACCCAATGAGCTACAAACTCGGTAAGCAGAACTCCACTATATCAGTTCCAGCTTCATTAGATTCTGATAATACACAATAGTGACAGAATTGTGGAAAAACAAATTACCAGTGATTTATTCCATTAATATATCAAATATATTGCAATTTTTCCAAATATAACATGCATTTATTCCCTAAAAAATTAATCTAGAAGTTAGGCTGCATATTACACATGGTCAGGGCATGGAAATCACTGGCAGAAGAGCAAAGTGCATCATGAGTGAGAAGCAGTGGTGAGAAATGAGGATATATTACAAGGGATCATGTGGGGTGACTACACTAGTAAGCTTTTAATTTATATTGTAATTTAGTTAAATTCAATTATAAAGTAAGATTAGATCAATTCATTAGCAGAAAACTAAAGATCATTCATTATGCAATTACAATGTGTTCAATTAATCAAATCTAGAGATAGTTAAAATTATCCTGTTCCATGTGAGAACTCGACAAAGCTGCTTTTATCCTGGATAGCCACGTGTGGTAAATGTTGTTAGCTGGAACAGCTTGATCTCCCAAGTTCTAGAGCTTGAGCAGCAGTTAGCATCACTGGGTGCATTCTCGAGGCCAGAGTGTCATGAATAACATTCCTAGATGTGGTCACCTTGCAGCTAAGTGTTTGCGGGGAGGTAAGGAATGGGTGACTGCCAGACAGTCAAGGAGGACCAGGCAGGTAGTGCAAAAGTCCCTTGAGTGAATATTGGTTTGAGTGATGGTTCCTCTGGAGAGTACAACCAGAGCCAAGTCCATGACACTACAACTGGTTCAGCTGTATGGGTGAGGTGGAGACATTGCACCATAGAAAGATTGGAAAAGCAAAGTGATAGGAAATTGTACAGCTAGAATACCATACAGGCATTTCTGTTGCCATAGAATTGAATTCGGGATGTTGCCTACTTGGTGTCAGGGTCACCAATAGCACTGAATGGCTGCAGGACACTTGGGGGAGGATGGAAAAGGACAAGGAGTAAACCAGAGTCAAATTAATTAATTGAGGGGGAGTTAATTTAAATAGGATGAGAATAGATGTTGCTAAGGTAAACTGGAATCAAAGAGTAGGAGGAAAAGTAATTCAACCCCAGGATGCTTTAAGAGGTGACAGTTTCAGTACAGTTGAGGTGAATTCCCATGAATAAAAAGACAGGACAAATAAATTGAGGATGATGAAAGAAAGATTAAGCAGAAAAGGGATGCAGATGACAGGTTGATAATACACATGATAACCATGCTGAATATAGAAAGAAATAATGAGAAGTAAAAAAGAGTATGACACGAGACTGGCAGCCAAAAAAAAATGAAATTCAAGTCTTCTATAGGCATACGTACAGAAAAGTGATGGTAAAAGGAGAAGTGGAGCCAATTAAGGATATAAAGAGGACATAGGAATGGAAGTAGAGGGCACAACTGAGGTACTAAATGATTACTTTGCATCTGCCTTCTCAAGGAAGATGATGCTGTCAAAATCCTAGTGAAAGAGGAAGCAATTGAGACATAAGATCATAAGAAATAGGAGCAGGAGTAGGCCATCTAGCCCGCCCTGCCATTCAATAAGATCATGGCTGATCTGATAGTGGTTTAGTTCCACTTACCTGCCCACTCCCCATAACCCTTAATTCCCTTATTGAGCAGAAATCTATCTACCTGTGACTTAAACATATTTAACGAGGTAGCCTCCACTGCTTCAATGGACAGAGAATTCCAGAGATTCACTACCCTCTGAGCCGGGAATCGAACCCAGGCCCCTGGAGCTGCGAAGCAGCAGTGCTAACCACTGTGCTAGCGTGCCGCCCATCATATCATCAGAGTCTTCAGCGTCTCAAAAATTAATTCTCATAGGCTCCTCGTGTGTTATACAGGTCCCACCAGCATCCTAAGATATCCCCCACTCCACAGTCATTTATCAGACAGGCACAGGAGGGCGAGATGGCAGATAATGCAGTATCCCATCTAACCAGTGCATATCCACCTCTGAGTCATTTCATGCATTTAGAGATGGTGGCACTGGGTAAGGAACACAGTGCAGTAAGAAATTTCTGAGACAGAGGCATCCATGGACATTCCTCCTCAGCGAGGACTGTCATAGCAATACTCAGTTGGGCAATGTTAAAGGAACCTGGGAGTCACAGTTTTAAGGTTGATACTTGGGAGCAGTAGCAGATCTGTTGCCACCTGGCAAATTCCCTAAGGCTGTGTGGGCTCATGAATTTCTAATGGAGGAGTCTATGCAGTCGCTGAGTTAGAGTCCTATTGTGGCTCAGAGCTTCAAGTGCATGAGTTCCTCTCATGAAATGGTGGCCAGCCACATAGAGAGCTATATGCAGTAGCATATCCCGCATTGTATGCAGGAGCTGTGCACTATCCTGCACAGACTGCAAGTCACTTTATGTAGCTTGAACAGTTTGTCACATGTTTGAACTAATGTCTATGAAATGCATGGTTGTATTGTGGGGTCTGTCTCTTTAAGAGAGTACAGCACAAGTGAGTCACCTGACTTGAGGGACCAATGAGAATCAGGAGTGAGTGATCACACCAGAGAGAGAGCATCCTTTCTGGCATTTTACTTCTGAAACCATGTAAACATGTAGAACTGAGCTCTGCCCCAGGGCAGCCCTCATGCTGCACAAACCTCCTGTACCAATTTCCCTTATCAATAAATCCCCTTTGTTCCTAACAAAGCCTGAAATCTTTTGACAACACCTTAACAGCCACAACATGACATACCTGAAGTGCTTTTACAGGCTGGATAGGCCAGTCATGCACATAGTCTTAAAGGAGGCTGGAGAGGTTGCTAGCTCAGCAGCAGCCTCCCTCAAACCAGCAGGAACTTCAACGAAGGTTTGAGGTTGCAAGGACCAAGCCTCTTGCTGCTCTTAACACCTGAGGAAGGCAAAGATGTTTTGGCAGAAAGCATCTGTGCAGCAAGACCCAGTGGCAAGGGCTGTTCTTCCAGTGGTGCTGGCAGAGAAGTCCCAAGAAAGGCCTGATTGGTGCCTCCAAGATATTAACAATTGTTATATTCATCACAGTTGCAAAGCCAGAGAAATTAGCAGCCTACTGCATCTCCTCTATGTAGAGGTGTCCAAATGTGAAGGGCACTACAGGAAGCATTTTAACTGGTATTATGCTAATAGTCAATTAAGAGTACACTGTAAATAAACTCACTTCTCACCATCTTCAGCTGCATAATTATATTAACTTTATGCTAAACAGTAATAACGGTGTGAACCAAACAGTTGCTCTTTACTGATGTCACTGAAGACTCCAGGCAGTAGAGCAGCTCTGCATGACGGCAAGATTGATTACTCCAGAGGAAAGGCTGTCATTCCTCATCAAATCGCATGTTTGGAACATTCATATCCTTGAGCTAAGTCTCAGGCCTTTCTATAGAATCATAGAATGGTTACAGCATAGGAGGCTGCCATTCAATCTGCCATGTCAGTGCTGGCTCACTGAAACAGCAATTCACAGAGTGCCATTCCTGTCTTCACCCTGCAGACAATTGAACTCTCTTAACTGTCTCAATTGAACCTGCCTCCATCACACTCCACAGCAGTGCAGTCCACATCCTACCCACTCACTGTGTGAAAAAGATTTGCCTCATATCACCATTGACTCTTTTGCCCATTACCTTTAATCTGCGTACTTTGCTGAATCACTTATATACACACCTGCCAGGGTGTCTCAGAGGGTGCCATCCAAGCAGTTCAGATAGCAAAAGCACAACTTTAGCACCCTGATGAGGGCTCCAGTGATCAGCAATAACCAAATTAAATGGCGGAGCAGGCTCAAAGAGCCAAATGGCCTATGTGTGCTTCTATTTTCTATGTTTCAGAACAACCCATTAGTTTCAACACACATTAAAATTAGAAAGAGGGAAGGAAATGGGAGAAAACAAATCCTTAGGGAAAAGATTCAATACTGAAAAATGAAACGGAGAATAATGTGGAAGCCTGACTTTACAGGGGAAAAAATATAATTGGTAGCTCAAACAGAAGAACAAGACTATAGGTAAAGTTTTTAATATCACCAACCCCTTTTGTATGATTAGTAGATCAATCACTATAATTCAGTTACAGCTCCACCTGCTGTTTGAGGCACTAACTTATTTTTTAAGCTTCTAAAACAGAAAAATGCTGCTCTAGACATGGAAGAGAATGATTAATGGTTACAGATATTATAGCTTTCCCACTGAACTTAAAAATATTTTCAGGCATGCGATTGGAATGCTAAATTTTTGATCAAATTAAGAATAAAATAAAAAAAGGCTTTGGACAGAAAAATGTTAAGTCAAAGATAGGAAAAACAGTTGGAAGAAGAGAGAAGAAATCAGGATGGAACAAGGATAGAACTGTAAAAGAAGATTGCATGAAGTAATGTATATCACAGATACGATCAAGTGCCTCAAATTAGAAATCAAAAGTCAACACATTCATTGCAAATTAATTCCTCACATTTATTTGATTTGGCCTCAGTTAAAGGGGTAGAAGAGTCCAGCCTATAGGCGTGATCAGTGAGACACTGATCAATCTGGCAAAAGGAAAATTATGGAGGGAATCCAGTCAGCTTTTTAAGCATTCTTACTTCTAGATTAACAGATAATCCCAAATATCAAACTGCATGTTTTTCATAATATTTTATGATGACTCACTCAATGACATTAAAGTCTTGGGCAATTAATGCTCCATTGTTTTTTGTTGATTTATTTAGTCTTATACAATGCAAATAAAGGAGAGATGAATATCAAACCTCATTATTCCAATTTGGATGTAGAAAGATGGAAAAAGTGGAATTGCAAGCATTAGTGATGGCAAATGGAACCTACAGTTGCATCTCCAAGTCACTTTTCATTATCTTGGCAAAAATTAATATATCTGCCAATGCTTTGAAATACATTCAATGCAATAAAACCAAAAGTTCCCTGCACCCCCTCTGTTGTTTTGACTTCAAAATATGATTGAACTCAGTGGTGATGGTGTCCAAATAAAGAGTAACTACTTGAGAGAAATACCAGAGAGTGACTGATGCTCAAAGAGCCATAAATGAGTTAATATTTTAGGAAGATGGAGGAGTGTTTTGCACAATGAAAGCTTTTAAACTGCAATCACTAATCTGCCTTTTTTATAATTACACACAAGATTATTGTGGTTAATTTTCCCTATGCATGCTTCTGATCAGCCATTTAGGATGTTCCTTCAACCTCATGTAGTAGTCACCATTTTGCATCTCCACCTACCGATTATAGTTGGTTTTAAAAGGTAAAGTATTGGAAATACAAATCTCACCATCTTCAGCTTTATTTGTGATTTCAGCTTTGAAAGTTTACAGTCTGGGTCACACAACCATCAACTGTACAAGCAATAAAAGGCTGCTCTATGTTATTTTTCTCAATGCAGGTGGAATTCTCCTAATACCTAATTCTTTATAAAAGTTTATAGGCACAAAAGCAGGGTATGCGTCATGAAGTAGCTGAGAAAAGCAGCTCATGGAACAGAGAAAAATTCTCTATACCCAAAATTACTTGTCAAAAAGGCTGTACACTGCTTCTGCACAGTAGCACACAGGATTCAAACACTTTATTCATTATTTCATACAGTTAAAATTAGAATCGGGGAGTGCTGCTTACAAGTTCCGTGTAATGGAAGGGAAAATTTAAAAATAGCAGCCAGCTGGTGGGAGGGGTGTGGTGGGGAAGGGACAGGAAGAAAAAAAAACAGGCACATTGAGAATTGTAGGAATATGTAAAACTGATCACTGTCAAACCAGTGCAAGAGTTTTGGTTTGTCATGGAAAACATTTACTAGCTATAACCACTTTTTACTCTGGATTCTGACTCTCAGCAGTCCAGCGTGGCTTAAATAATAGGTCCTGTTCAAGCACAGACCTCAAATCACACTCAGTCCTCCCACTGGTGAAGTTTTGAAATGAAAACAAACTGCATTAGCTAGATAATTTCAAATATTTTCTTCAGTTCCATGACAAGCTGCCAATCAGACTTCTGCATCTCATCTCTGAACCAGTTTTTCAAGGCATCAATGGACTGTCGGCTGATCTGTAATTCAAACAAAATACAACTCAGTAGGCCAAATATAAAAAGAACAAAATATTGAATAACAGGCTTAAAGTTGACTGCGTAGACAAAAAGCTGAAATTATTTTGGCCAGGTTTATTAGTGTATTAGTTTATTTAATGCAAGTAGGCTTACATTAACACTGCAATGAAGTTAGTGAAAATTGCCTAGCAGCCACATTCCAGCACCTGTTCAGGTACGCAGAGAGAATTTAGCATTTTCAATGCACCTAACCAGCACGTCTTTCAGACTGTGGGAGGAAACCGGAGCACCCGGAGGAAACACACGCAGACAAGGGGAGAACGTGTAAACTCCACACAGACAGTGACTCAAGCTGGGAATCAAACCAGAGTCCCTGGCACTATGAAGCAGCAGTGCTAATCACTGTACTACCATGCTGCCCATAAAATGTATCTTCGAAAGAAAATTAGCAATTCTGTAACTTTGACTCTCACCTGTTATTCTTGTCTCCTCTGCTTAGTTCTGCTCTATTTTAATAAAGATCACCCTGTTTATTTAATGGGAATTTATGTATTACAAACTTTTTGTGGATCTACAATGCCAGCAGACATTTTTGCTGCTCAAGATTGTTCATACTAGATTTGATCTCCAGAGTCAGTGTTCGCAACCTCAGTCATGCTAAATGTAAAAGTGATGTTCCGCAGCTTTCACAAATTATCTCAAGATAGAATAGTAATCTATATTTTCTGTTTCAGATGCTGTAAGTACTTGTTAGGTTTCCTACTAGATTAAGGAAAAAAATTAAAAAGTCTAGAGGTATGTGATTTGATTGGTTAACTAATAGGCCGCAAATTATCTGACACTAAAGTAGAATTTTATTTATCATTTATCAATAGTCATTGCAAAGTAAGGCACATTTCCACATTTGGGAAGGATGCCTTTACAATTTTTCGCTCCTAGAAACAAAATCAAATTTCAGGCTCAAGTTTCACTGCAAATCTTTCTCATACACCGAGAAGTATAATGCTGTTTCTATTGATTTCTAACTCTAACCAGGTAGATACGGTCATAGACCCCACTAGGACAGCTTCTCTGGCACTATAGTGGTTCCCCAATCGATACTCTGGCCCCCTCCGTATTTTTTTCTTGTTGGCGTTTCCTGAACATCTTGCACCCAGGAATATTTTGTACTATTCCTGCCCTTTTATGAGCTAAGTAATTGCTTTGGCTCAGCTAGAGTAGAGTTAGCGTCTAGTTTTCTCAGTAGCTGTCTACAAGCTAAACAGTGGCACCATCTTGAATTTCAACAACATGCTAAAGCTGAATGTACACTTTAAAATTTTTAAATCATGGATCAGAAATCCACTCTTCCAGATCAATTTGGACATATCCAAGGTCTAAATATCAACCACATAATTGGGACATTGGGAAGATAGATTCCATAGATAAATGACTGCTTCAGGTCTGGATAAAAAGTCGGAAGTTCAACAAGTTAACACTTTGCATTATTCAGGAGGCCCAATAGTGGATGACATTATTGCTAGACAAGGAATAAATGAATCATCTGTTAAGTTTGAAGTACTACTCAAATCATTCAATGTTTATTTTAATCTATGAAGCAACAAAATCCTCGATCCTAAATTGAATAAGCTTGTCCAGCAGTCAAGAGAACCTGTCAACTCATTCATTTAATGGGCTGTACGGCATGGCTGAAGGCTGTGAATATGGAGATCTAAAATCTGAATTTATCAGAGATATAACAATCATAGGAGTAGTGGATGCTGCAAAGAGAGATGTCTCAGACATGCTGGAAGCAAAGGAAGATCTCACCCTTGAGAAAGCTATCCGGATTGGTAGGCAGCCTGAACTATGTGCAGCACAGGTCCGTTTTAAGAGGAGAAAGTAGACCATGGCACAAAAAGAAATCCCACAGTTCGGTTAGCACAGAAACAGGGACACTCCAAGGGAAGCAATACCCTAGCTGACCAATAGAGCAAACATGCCAGCATTGTAGAGCAAAGTGCCCCCACAGGTGAGATCAATGTCGTACAATTTCAGCCTAATGCTTTAAATAAAAACAGAATTGGACACTTCAGCAAACTGTGCGGGATCAAAATATTTAAACGCACAAAAGACCCAAATATTTTTCATCAGGTCAAGACTGCACACCAAGAGGACATGATGTGGAGATGCCGGCGTTGGACTGGGGTAAACACAGTAAAAAGTTTAATACCAGGTTAAAGTCCAACAGGTTTATTTGGTAGCAAAAGCCACTAGCTTTCGGAGCCTTAAGCTCCTTCTTCAGGTGAGTGAGAATTCTGTTCACAAACAGGGCATATAAAGACACAAACTCAATTTACAGAATAATGGTTGGAATGCGAATACTTACAGCTAATCAAGTCTTAAGGGTACAAACAATGTGAGTGGAGAGCGCACCAAGACAGGTCAAAGAGATGTGTATTGTCTCCAGACAGGACAGCCAGTGAAATTCTGCAAGTCCAGGCAAGCTGTGGGGATTACAGATAGTGTGACATGAACCCAATATCCTGGTTGAGGCCGTCCTCATGTGTGCGGAACTTGGCTATCAGTTTCTGCTCAGCGACTCTGCGCCATCGTGTGTCGTGAAGGCCACCTTGGAGAACGCTTACCCGAATATCAGAGGCCAAATGCCCGTGACCGCTGAAGTGCTCCCCAACAGGAAGAGAACAGTCTTGCCTGGTGATTGTCGAGCGGTGTTCATTCATCTGTTGTCGCAGCGTCTGCATGGTTTCCCCAATGTACCATGCCTCGGGACATCCTTTCCTGCAGCGTATCAGGTAGACAACGTTGGCCGAGTTGCAAGAGTATGTACCATATACCTGATGGATGGTGTTCTCACGAGAGATGATGGCATCTGTGTCGATGATTTGGCACGTCTTGCAGAGGTTGCTGTGGCAGGGTTGTGGCAGCTTAAGGCTCCGAAAGCTTGTGGCTTTTGCTACCAAATAAACCTGTTGGACTTTAACCTGGTGTTAAACTTCTTACCAAGAGGACACACACCCATGCTTCTTAAGTGAGATCAAAGATCCTGGATTCTCATATCGGAATTTGGACCTCAGTAAATGACCATCTCTCAAACTTTAAATTGGACATGGGAACAAGTGTTATATTCCTTTTGGACAAAAACCACAGCTGAGACATTGCTGGCTTCAAATAACAGACACACAAGTCTATGGGCCTTGTGAAATCTGACTTCTGGTCATAGGTATGATTCTAGAACCACTAAAGGTATAGTGGCAAATCAATCTTTGAGTTGATGTACATCATCTGTCATCAGTCTTCTTCTCTCTTGAACAGACATGCCTGTGCAGGCTTACATCTCTTCAAAACAGCAGAAGATGTCAAGACAAGCACTGTTGTAAATGATAAAGAATTGCAAGTTCCTGAGAGTTCAAACAAGAATATCCTGATTGGGACTTCAGCTCTGAACTGTCCTCACTCTTTGCAGAGCAGGTCTGTCTATTTTCATTACAGGTGCCCTCATTGGTCGGACCAGTTGACCACTCAGATGGTTGCTATGATGCCTTCGGTGGAAGTTAGATGACAGCAAAAAGCCTTACTCCACGACACAAACAACTGTGTTGATGAAATGTGTCCACAGAGCAATCACCACAACTCCCAGCCAGCGTGATGGTGCTACAGGCGATACTGGAACCAAGCAGCAGCTTTCCATTACTGACAACATACCACACTGCCAAATGGAAAGGTGAGCTGGAAAGGCTTCCATCAAAGAGAACATCATGACGACCCACACATAGGACTAGGTCTAGTACCACCCACACATTGATGAGAATACATGACCCACACGTAGGAGTCAGTCCAGTGTTGGACAGCTCCTAATTATGCACATGGTTCCTGTAGTTAATACATAGTTAACCTACTTAGGACTACACAAGCTTCATTAAGATCTCCAGCACATTGTGCAACACCCTATTCTACTCTCTGGAGAATTCTCAGCCTCTGACCTGGTGCCACAGCTACCGAATTTATGTCTGGTCCAGTTAGGTTTTTGGTCAATGGTAAACCCCACCAGCCCAGATTCTAATAGTGGGACATCCAACAATGGCAATGTTGTTGAATGTCAAGGGGAGGTCAGTCAAACACTTTCTCTGGCTGGAAATGGTAATTTTCTGGCACTCATGTGCCACTAATGTTGCTTGCCAATTTACATTTCTTTCATGGGTTGTGAGCATCACTGGCAAGACCAGCATTTGTTGCAAATTCCTAATTGCCTTGAGATGGTGGCATTAAGTCGTCTTCTCAAACTACTGCGGTGCATCTGATGCAGAAACTCTCTCTCT
Organism: Mustelus asterias; assembly: GCF_964213995.1. Classification (NCBI taxonomy): domain Eukaryota; kingdom Metazoa; phylum Chordata; class Chondrichthyes; order Carcharhiniformes; family Triakidae; genus Mustelus; species Mustelus asterias. The sequence continues at coordinate 72,858,455 of NC_135810.1, read as the reverse complement.
TCTCTTATAGGATCAAGGATAACTTCCTTCCGCTCCCGGTTCTGGTGTGATCTGAAATGGCAGATAATTCCAATGTGCGATTTTCAGACTGGCAGGTGATGCATCTTGATTTGTTCCTTGTATATGGTGCACAGCTTTGTGAAGTCAGGAACGGAGTTACTCGCCACAGAATTCCCAGCCTCTGATTTAGCAGCCCAAACTGGAATGTTGCTGTTTTTTGCTTCATTATCTGTTTTGTTGCAAATGGAATTGACTACAAACATCAGCTAACATTTCTATTTCAGACATTAGGATGAAATGGAGATTAATGAAGCAGCTGAAGAAAGCTGCCTGGGTCAGTGTGGGCTCCAACAACACCCAAGAAGCTCAACATCATCTAGGCCAGAGCTTGTCTTCAGAGAAAATGAGGTATCAGATTCTCTGAGATTGCCAGAAGATTTCCTTTGTTTGAAACTCACAGCCAGACATGGCTTCAGTCATTTTAAAAGTCTTTGTCTAGTTTCTCAAAATTTGAAAAGTTAAATTAGGATATTTATATATTTTATGTAAACGTAAGATGCCCCAGTACTCTAGTAAATCTTTGCACCCACTAGCAATGATGATTAGGCCTTGCAAAGTGCAGTGCCCAGTACAGGATATAAAACTACAACTGAGGCCTAACCAGTGACTTAAGGGTTTAGCATAAATTACTTTATTTTGTACGTTATGCCTCTAATTTAAAGCCCATGGCTCCATGTTTTATTTTTAAAAAGCTGCATCAACTTGCTCTGCCTTCTTGAAACCAATATCACTAAAATAGATAATTTAATCATCTCATAACTGTTTTGTGGGATGTTGCTGTTTGCAAAATTGACCGACATCTTTCCTACATTTACAACATTGACTTTCATTTTATTTCTCATGAGATATTAGCAGAGCTGATGAGACTAGGATTTGTTCCTCATCCCTAATTAATCTTCAGAAGTTGGTGGTGAGCTGCCTTCTCGAATCATTACAGTCCATCTGGTGTCAGTACATTTACAGTACTGTTAGGAAGGGAATTCCAGGATTCTGACCCAGTGACAGTAACTATACTGTCATTTAAATCATTTTTAATCGTGTGTGTTTTGGGACACTCTTTGCTTGTGAAAGTCATTATGTTTTTTTGGAGCAACACAGGATTGGACTGGTGGGATTAACACGACCATAGGTCACAAGATTTCAAAGCAGGTTAGCAGGGTGGAACAGCACGCAGTGCACAAAGTATGATAAAGGTTCCAGAGCGGTGGACAAAGTGACAAGGGCCATGCTGCACCACAGCAAAAAGTATAGGCATCATGGGAAAAATGTGAACAATCACGAAGCAAATTTTGGTCAAAGTCAGGGTGCCATTACAACCATTCACATGTGCAACAAGGTCACATGATTGCCAATCTACCAGCTGTTGAGTTTTGTCCCAACATTCTTCTTGGGTTCGAAGATTGGCAAGAAAGAAAGACGAACAGTTGAATACAAAACATTCAAAAGTCAGAGTCCCACGTGATGTGATTACCCGAGAATTCTCCAGTGTTTATTGCTTAATAGAAATAGACAGAGCTAAGTAATCCCACAACCAACAGGTCAGATCCAAGCTCTGCAGTCACGCTACATCCAATCATGAATGGTGGAGGACAATTAAACAACTCACTGGAGGAGGCGGCTCTACAAACATCCCGATCCTCAGTGACGGAAAGACCCAGCACATCAGTGCAGAAGATAAGGCTGAAGCATTCCCAGCAATCTTCAGCCAGAAGTGCCGAGTGGATGATCCATCTTGGCCTCCGCCAATGGTCCCCTGCATCACAGATGCCAGTCTCCAGACAATTCGATTCACTCCACATGATATCAAGAAACAGTTGGAGGCACTGGATGTTGCCAAGGCTATGGGACCTGACAACATTCCAGCAATAGTACTGAAGACTTGTGCTCCAGAACTTGCTGCTCCCCTAGCCAAGCCCTTCCAGTACATTTACAATGCTGACTTCTACCTTACAATGTGGAAAATTGCCCAGGTATATCCTGTACACAAAAAGCAGGACAAATCCAACCAGTGTTTCAAGAAGGCAGCTTGCCACCACCTTCTCAAGGGCATTTAGGGATGGGCAATAAATGCTGGCCAGCCAGAGAGGCCCATGTCCCATGAATGAATTTAAAAAAAAATTATTTTATAATATGTATATGCTGGTGCATTACACCATTGCAATATTTAACTTCTTGTGTGATCTCAGGCCCACTGGAACCAGCAGTTTTAGGGAGTGATGCAAGCTGACAAGAACAGAATGGGAAACAAGACAATTAAAGGACAATTATAAATAACCTGGCTAGAATGTAATGAAAAAGTTGGCAATCTCCATCAACAGAACCAAGAGGGAAGTGGACAATAAAGAAAGTTATATTCCATGGGAACGATGAACAGACAGATAAATTAATTAGTTTTGGGCATGATCAAGAGGGTCCAACTCCTTAGAGCGAAAACACATTTTGTTGTTTTACAGTAGCTGTACTGATGAAAGATGCAACAGTCAAAATAAGTGATCGAAGTGTGAGTAAGCAAGGACATAGTGTACTTGCATTTCTGCAATTGGACAGTCACACGCACCAAGGATTGGTTTATCAATTGAATTATAGAAAGAGGTATAAAGCGGGTATGAAAATAAAATCTGGCTTCTGATTTTCATTTCACTTCATTTTTAGACTTTACTTGTGTGGTTTTATACCGAGCTCCATCTGGGGGCCATTGTGGCATAATACCTCTTTCGAAAGCATAGAAAACTTCAAGGAGGCTCTCAGGAAACAAGTATGATGTGGCCCATAGGGTGCACTTAAGCAACAATAAAGAGAATGGTGTCAGGGGTTTAAGTCAGAGGCAGGAGACTAGTCATTGCAGCTTCCACCAGGACATGACAAACAAGGAATTACATGATTTGCTTTTATGTGCTGTAATGCATCAAGTCTTACTCATGCTAAATGAAGTTATATCATTGCCACTGACATGGGTGAATGACTAACCATTAGGATATTAGGGTTTATTAAAACACAACACAGGGGACTATAGTAAGATGAAGTTCATGCAGGGACCATGGAATCTGCTTAGAGTAGTCATTGACTAATATTCAGGTTCAGAATCAGTACTGGAGATGGACTGGAACCAGGAGCGTTAATAGGACAAAGTATTAGCTTGGGCACTGCAGAAGTTAATCCTGATTCCAGCAGAGGTGTTCTCTCTCCACAGATGTTGCTATACCTACTGAGTATTTCCAGCATTTTCTGTTTTTATTTCAAATTTTTAGCTTCTATAGTATTTTGCATTCGTATTGTTGTACTAATCACATGAAAACTGTTTGTGCAGTTTAAAAGTCCACAGAAAGGATGCCACTCCAGAAAGGCCCTTGATATTGCTAGAGCGAGACTTTGGATGCTTTTCAAAAGTCTGCATATAACTTTGGTCCAATAATGCACCTCCATAAGTCCCTGCCATCCTGTTCTTTCCCCATCCAGGATAAATTCTGTGCTCAAACCTCTGGACATAAATAAAAATGTGTAAAATTCTACCCTGGCTGCTCCATTCATTTTAGGGCTCTGGATTACCTTATTACAGATGGGATTTTGGCTCTTACTGATTTTGTCAACTCAAATACCATGTTCAGGAAATCTGATCAGTTGCGCAATGCAAGTTGATAGTTCTGTATACTGCTCAGGAAAATGCACCAAATCCAGTTCTATCTTCTCAAGGAAGAGGAATATCTACTCATTCCTTTTCACAGTGAACTGGAAGTACAATGCAGGACTCATCAAGAGATACTTTGCGGAGTTTGGGTAAACCACCCAAAATTCTTGAAGTTTCTCAACTGTCATTTGTAGCAACACTTTTTTGGCATTGACCTGAAAAGTATCTGCTGATGGGGCTTTTGAATGATCTCTCTGGAGGGCTTGGATGTATTCTGGCATTCAGCACCTGCCTACACAGACTCCTTGTAAGCTGTCCAATCCTCTGCATTGTGCACTGTTAGTGTTTCCCTAATTCAACGCATTTAGCTGCCCATGGCTATATGTCAAAGACTTTTGTTGTCCAAACATTGAAGAGAGAACGGGCTATTCCTTACAGGTGCACTTTATAAATCAAAGGTCAATTTGCAAATTGCAGTACATTTGGAGAGCAAGCATTTTATACAATTATTACTATCATTGTTTGTGACAGATTATTGATTATTTCGCAGAATTCAAAGCCTATGATGGTGCATAGTGTCTCCATGGTTGGCACAACATACAAATTTGTTTTGCAAGGATCTGTAGTGAAGAATATATTATACAACCATAGTGCAGCCTTTTCTGAGTTCCATTTTGTGCCTTAGATTCTAGTATGGTAATCTAATATATGACCTCAATTTTTTTTTAAGAGAGCACAGAACTTATTGTGATGTTACCAAATAACCTAAATCACATTGTACTTATCATTGAGTATGTTTCCACAGAAGGTCGAGTAGATTGGCCAAATGGTCTCCCTCATCTGTGCTGATAATACAGCATTGTATATTTTCTGGATGTTCACCATCCAGTAACAATACCTTATACTCCTGAAAAACCTCCAGAACAAAACTAAAAACATGAAATATACAGTTTGAATGCAGAATGTTCATACTCTTTCCCTAACCTATTCTTGGTGAACTTGTCCAGATCTTTAACAAAGAACAAGGTGAAGAGCAAATAACTTTTAGCTGGAGAAAAACTGCTCAGAGAAAGTCCATGGTTTTATACATCACACAAGTAGGAGACCATATTCAAAAGTCTGTCGATCATAATGATACTTCCAAGTGCAAGTTCAACATGTTTCCTCAGAATCAAAAGAGATAGGATAAATGCCTACTGTGTTGTTGGATACGGAATAAGAAAAATCGAATCTCTCAATTTAACTGCCGAAAGCAATTAAAATACCAGGATGGTATGAAAGATTTAATTTTCCATCCTTCAGGAATCCATCCTCAAGGGATGCTTCCCAAAACTTTTCCCTTCTAAAGAGGTATTATGCCACAATGGCCCCCAGATGGAACTCAGTATAAAGCCACACAAGTCTGAAAATAAAGTGAAATGAAGATCAGAAACAGATTTTATTTTCATTATTATGTATTCACAGTGACAAACGCCTCCTAGTGTCGGAAAATCCTGAGTCATGGCCCTACTCAACAAGTGAAAATTCAAGGTACTTCATCTGGGGAAAATGGCAGACAGTGACACTCAAAAACATTGCCTCCTCTTAAATAGTCTGCAAAATTCTTGCAATGAAAAGTAGAAGCAATGTATGTCTGAGAAATCTCGGTCAGGATTTGATTTAAATGTATCTGTCAGTAACCTTTCTGAATTATGCAACAGTCAAACAGGTATTAATACAGAAGATCAGAATGTATACCATTTCTGTTAAAACATGTAGAAGTTCCAGTACCAACTGAAAACATGAAAATCCCAGTTTAACAGAGGCATTGCACCAGGAAAGAAACACCTACTTAATTAAAAGGTAGGACTAAATACTTTGAATAGTTGTAGTCACAAACAGCCAATTATGTTTTAAAAAATTACAGAACTTTCCATGGTACACAGTTGTGATGGACAACTGGAAAAGAAGAATGGATCATGGTCAGGGCAAGGGCAAGTATGCCCAATTTTTTCTACATTATCGGAACTATTTGCAGTTTCTAAAGTACATGTCGCACACTAGCTTTCCCCCCTTAGTGAATGATTAGGTTCATTCCGATATGCATTAAGATAGGGCAACTGCACAGCTTTCACAGCCAAGCTATGAAATATTCATCCTAATGAACACCAATGAAATTGAGTACTTTGGCCATTCCCACCCTAGTTAAGCTATATATGTGACTGCAAGACACAAATATTTTCTGTGCATGCTTTAGGACTTTAGGCAGTCTTCCCGAATTGCAACTTTAAATCCATTTTTCAAAAAGAAAGGAAAATAAGCTCACTGCGTATCTTCTATGGAACAATATCATACCTTACTGACAATGAAGTCTGTAGCTTCAAAATGCCGTCCATACATTTTTGGTGATTCTCCAGGTATGGGTTCTATTTTAATACAGACCTCTTGGCCTTTCCGGGCAACATCAACTTGTTTATGATTTACTTCAATACTTGTAACAATTCCAATATCAACAAACTGGAAAAGGACAAATAATAATTAGTTTCCACGAGCAGTCTACTGATTGAAAATAGGATAGGTTTATCAATGTTAACAAATTGATTTTACATGTAAAAATTTCAATGCAAGTATGAAAAAGCAATTTTTTCAATTATCAGTACAAAATGTATGACAATGAAATACTTATATAAACTTACATTTTTTGAAGGAACACACACTGGAGTGCCTTGTTTCAGAAGGCCAGCTTCCACAGTCACGCCCATTACAATTGGATCCCGAGAATTGAAAATGAACTGAGGGATAATTCGCAGTTTTGAAGGAAAAACAGCTATATGCCTACCAAGGGAAAAAAAATAGATATTTAAACACACATACACATAAACATAGAAAAATGAAAGAACCAGGACCTTTAGAAATCATTTCTATATGTAAAATTCTCCTCTGTTCAAGCCTTTAGATAATTAACTCCGTTTATCATTTCTGCAGTTAACCATCTGCCCTTCCTCATGAGACAACAAAAACAAAATACTAGAGATGCTGAAAATCTAAAAGAAAAACAGAAAATGTTGTAAATATTCAGCAGGTCTGGCAGCATCTGTGGAGAGAGAAACAAGAGTTAACATTTCAGGTCTGTGACCTTTCATCAGAACACACATTTTATTAACTCTGTTTTCCTCGCCACAGATGCTGTGAGACCTAGAACGTTACCAGCATTTTCTATTTTATTCCCTTCTGAAGACTCACTTGCTCATTTTATTTCAATGAAGTTTATATTTGGAGGACCAATAATTTGATTATAATGCAATTTTGTTTCAATAATTTATGATTGGAATTACACAAGACAGCACTTTGGGAAAACAACATGTACAACATTTTGAGACAATTTTCTTCTTTTCCAGCTCCGCAATTGACACCCCTTTTTTTGAAACAAGGAAGCTCGTCACAATAGAAGCCACTATCAAAAAGTAATTAACAAGGGTATGCGCAATTTTGAGAGCGAAAAGGCAATGCCTAAAATGTTATTTGTGCCTTGAACTTACTTGAATTCTTCTTGCTTTTGTTTTTTATAATCTTGTCTGTATTTTGTGAAAGCATCAAATAAATGGTAGATAATTTCTGCACTGAAGATCCTGACCCCAAGGGTATCAGCAAGTTCCTGGGAATCTCGCTCAATTTTCACATCAAAGGCAAGAACGACTGAATACCTACAAGTTGGATACAGAACAGTTATCTTAGGCCAATGCGTTATTCAGTATCAATTATCAGCGGATATTGTTGCATAAATTTGCTATGTCTGGCAGCCAAACCGTGGAATGGAAAGGTTTGACAACAGTTCTCGTGAAAATGACATGACATGAGATGAGATGACACAATTTGCCTGTATGGTCCAAATTAAAACCTATGATAATGTTCAAATGCAAAACCATTCTGCACATCAAGTTCCCTGCAGGGATTTCTGTGCATGCCCATGACATTCGTTGGCTGAATGAGGATAAAGAATGCACCTTGTTAGTGTGTTCAGGTCCCATGTATCTAATGAGATCAAGAGGTGCCTGCAAAGAAATAACACCCACGTTGCATTGAACCTGGGGGCCTCGCATCCTCAGTTCAACATTTGGATTCGTGCCTCAACAAGGATCATGTTCATCCCAAACAGAATAGGTGGATGGCTTCCAAAGAAACAAATTCTTCATAAAGTGGAAATATCCATGCTGCCCAACGTGAGATTTTGGTTTAATTATGGGCTGTTTTTAGCGCACTAAGTATCATCAGATCATTCAAAAAAAAAGGAATCCAATTCAATGAGGAGGATGATGATTTGTTGTGGAGGGACGATTCTGAAGTTAAAAGTGCCACAGCTAATCCAGAGTGGGATCCTTACAAAGGTGCCATGGCCAAAGTGACTCATAACAAATTCAATTAATTTTGTGTGTCGGATAGAGAAGGCACTTTATTTGACAGACTTAAAACACTTAGTATAAAATGTGAACACGAGTGTGGGTGATCACCACTTTGAAATGTGACAAAAATATCAATAATTCATATTAAATCAATGTGGCACAGTTTATTGAATTAACTAATTGTACAAGAGGGACATCTAACCACAATCAAAGTGTTTTCAAACTGTCAAATTCATTGCCTTCTGCATCCAACACACAGTTCAGGGAATTCATTACAAGTAATTTCGGCAGTGGCATCATAAAGATCCCACTCTAGATTAACTGTGATGCTTTCACTTTCAGAATCATCCCTCCAAAAATCATCTTCCTCCTCATCCAAGGAATGAGATAACTGAACCCCACTTTTTTAAAGAGGCATTTTTTGAGGCTTCAAAGATCGACTTTTACGGCACAATCTACAATAATTCAAACTGGAATTGGATCAGTATTTGAATAGAAAAACTTTAATAGGGTGGAGAGTAAGGGTAGAATTATATAATTAGAACTGAAACTAGCTTAAGAGCTAGCAACAGCACTGACATGATGGGCTTTAAGTATCTTCTTTCTATGTCCTAATTTCTATTACTATAAATGAATACTGTAGAACAATGGAATTATGAGGAAACTATACTGGCACAACTCCCATTTTTCTATTCGTGATATGGCATTGCAAAACTCAGCACTGAAGCTATTCATCGCATATGTTCAATGGTTTGATAGTGACAATACTCCACCATTTGGTACAAAGGTGCATAAATGACTCTACATGTACTATTTCATCTGTTACCATTCTTTTCTAGGAAATATTTCAAACTGGCCAATTGGCAGGAGAAAGGCCTTTTTTGTGTACAACAGCCATTATTTGTTGGCATATTAGAATCAAACAGTCAAACATCTAGCTAAATACATTTTTTGTAGTGCCTGCAACTGCATTATATCATTGGGTGCAACTGCATTAGAGGAAACTCCTGATTTAAGGGGCACAATTCTCTGAGGACATCCACGACTAGGAGGAGGCCTGGAACAGGAGCCTGAGAAAGGAATACCTGTGATCTTGAGTCCAAGGACCATACCCACCTTTCGGAAACACTAGCCAAGTGTGCAGTTGAAGATGTGGCTCGAGAATCAAGTTCATCAGCCATGTAAGGAGCCACACAACCATGACCAATGATACGGAGTTTCTTAGGTGGATAATCATACATGCTAGTGAGCGATCACTGAATTGGGATTAATTTAATGACATTGGCATCAAACCCAAGACATGCATAGTGGATTTTACCACTGAAAAATGTCAGCATTTTACATTTAATTTATGATACTAAGAGAGTGGTAATGAAATGAGAACTCATGGCTTCCATCTGCTGTTCTCTTACTTCAATTGATTTTGCTGCATCTAATGAAGGTTTGATGAACATTTTTTAGATGTCAATCTGCCCTTTCTGCATTCTTTGGTTAATGTAACACTATGAATGAATGGGAGAAGACGAAAGGAGGAGGAAAGCTGGCCAGGAGAGGACAAGGAAACTTTCTTGAGGATCTATAGACAAGATATGGAGTTAGTGGAAGCGGTTGCAGTGCTGCAAAGTCCAATGAACCAGCAAATGGCTGTCACTTATTTTGTTTAGCTTAAACAGGTGCAAAGTGACAGCCATTCACTGGTTCATTCCTAAAGGCAATGCCTTGACCAGAGTAAAGCTGTCTGATTTCAAATTCAAACAATGCTTGGCAGTTAATGGTTGGTCACCATCAACTGATGCATTCATCATGGCTCCAACTCTACCAATCTGAGTCCACTTGCCAACCAATCAGCACTCTCTTCTCATACAGTATGAATGTTGTGGTTTTCACTTGCATTGGTATTCTTGAGAACTGTCCTGATGACTGCAAGAGGAAAAGCTTTGACAAAATTTCTCTTTTTCAGCAATACTCCATTTCTGAAATAGCACCACTGGAAATCTGGAGCTCACTTTTCACATTTAAAAAATGTTTACAGCAGCAGCGCAATGAATAATTAAAGATACCAATCTTCAGTACTTTGCTCTGTACTTCTAAGAAATCAACATGAGGCAAAGGTTTCTTTAACTAAAATGCCTCGTTTGTTGCAACAGTTCTATTTGACACTTACTGAGGATCATGCTCAAGCATTGCTGAAGCTTTCATCACATCTTTCTTATGGACAGGTCCAATGTTAATTCCAGCATACTAGGAAAGAAAAGAATAGACAGATTTAGTTGTATAAAAATTGAAGTTAAACCAAAGCAGAAAAGAGATTTCAAATTCTAATACTTACCGGCACACTTGATGCCCGAAGATATTCTAAGAGTGCCTCCAAAGAGCCCAATGTAGAGGCTTGTACATAAACACCTTTATCCTCAAGTTTAATAGAATTCAGCGTTTGCTTCAGTTCATGTTCTAGTTCATCCTGTTAACAGTAGCATGATAGGGCACCAAATTACATTCTAGTCACATTTTCAAACTTATATCTACATTGAAAGTGTGATGGCAGCGTTAAAGATAAAAGCAGGCAAATATAATTAAAGTTGCAAGAAAATAGATATTCCCAAATGTATTAATCTAGTTTCTCTTAAACTTGCACCACAATAGCTATGCAAATGTATTCCCAATTATATACCAGCTTCAATGCAGAAAAGAGTGCCCACAAAATGATCGATATCCAAAACGTGAACTTTGCTAAGAAAAAAAAGTACACATCGTTGTTTTACACTAGATTCAAGGTTAAATTGGAATTGGTCAATTCACCTGTTTATTTTGGCAAAAAAACACATAACTGGCTAAACTTCAATCGATGTTAAGGTGCAGATGGCAATATTCAAATTTACAACCATTAGATACCATGTAGTAGCAGATTATTATGGTTTTTAAAAAGATCTCATGATCCACAAGAATAAAAAACGACTGCAGTTCAGTTAGTGCAATTACATACCTAACCTGAACAGCAGGTTACTGCACAGAATGTTCAAGAACTCAGAAGCAAGACCAATAAAAGTAGACCAGTAGTTTGTTGTGTTAATACAGGAAAATTGCAAATTGCTCATGCAGTAGTTCTGAGAGATTCTCATTCAATCAGAATGATCTATCTAGGGTGAGGTATTACTTTAAAGAATCAAGGTTTACAAAATACAGAAAGCAAGTGCACACAGAGGAGGAAAATGGTGCAGATTTCAAACACCAAAGCATTATATAGATACATTTATTGATTTTGTTGTCAGTAACTGAATTTTATGCTTTTATGGACTCAGAAACTTTATTTTAATGGTGATTCATTGGAGTTCTTACAAACCAAGCTGATGGTCAAGAGATTTCAGCAGTTCTTAAAATTTACCAAAGTTTATATGTACTTGAAATGCTTTCAGACAATCAAATTCAAACCTTTAGAACTGCAATTTCATCATCCTTGTGGGCTATTAGTAGTGGTAGACCTGCAAGAGATTTCTCCAGATCTTTAGCAAGAACCTTCACACCTTGTGCAGCCCAGACTTCCTTTTGTTTCTCATACTGATTCTGAGGGAAAAGAAAGATATCAAAATCATTATAAAGTCAAAATTTCATGACATAACCATTCTACATTTTTGCAGGGGAAGGGAAGAATTGTTCAGGAGAGAAGAACAATAACATTGGCTGAAATCACAACTCTTCTGTTGGCATCCTCTTAAAAATGTCAGTTAAATTAACCAAAAAGTTACAGCACACTTTCAGAAGGGGGGCCATTAGAACAGTAACGCTGCCTGATTTTCTTCTTTCAAACACAAGGTAATTATATTAGATCTATTGCTACCTAGCCTGAGGTCAGCTAGCTCAGTTGTCCCAACAGGAAAGCTCAATTTCAATCATTTGCTTATTGTTTTGTCAAATATTTAAGATATCAATTCAAATCCTCTACAAAAATTCTTGGAATGGCAATTTGCTGAAATACTTAGTTGTTAAATCAACATATCTGCAACACAACGAACTGTCAAATGTTCTGAGATGAAGAACTTGCACTCAAAACTCCCAATTCAAAAATAATTGCTTTTGAAGGCTTCATTTATCAAGAATGGGAAAAGAATTTATTGTACCCACACAACCATTTTAATGCAATAAACTTTGATATTCTAGAGTTAACTGATACAACTAAAACTGATTCATGCAATGGAAATTATTGACAAAACAATTACAGTTTTTTGGGAATGTAACCAGCAGAATAGATAAATGCAAGTAGTAGTTTTGGATTTTCAAAGAACATTCAATAAGGTGCCAGAAAGAGATTGTTATGTATAAAGAAGTTATCTTAGATGCACTACATAATATATAAGCTCGTTAAGGATTGATAAATAGAAAAAATACACATCATTTTCAGATGGAGTCATGCAAGGACCAGTGTTTGGGCCTCAGCTATTTACAATCTATATTGATGACCTAGATGAGCTGACCAAACACAGTGGGAGGGATTTTCCAGCCACCCTTGCCCCAAAGCTGGAAAGTCCTACTCGAGGTCAACGAACCTTTCCATGGTCCACCCCTCACCCAGTATGATTCCCGTGGCAGGCAGAACAGGAAAATTCACTCCAGTGTATCCAAATTTGCTGACAAGACAAAGCTAGGTGAGAAAGTGTGAGGAGGATGTAAAGAAACTGCAAAGTGATAGAGGTAGACTAACTGAATGGACAAGTATATGATGGATGAAGATAATCCACTTTGGTAGAAGTGTAGAATATCTCTTAATAAGATGACACACCAGGAAATGTAGGTATTCAGAGGGAGTTGGCTGTTCTTAAAGATGAAGCAGAGGAGGTTAACACCTAGATTTGGCAGGCAATAGGAAGGCAGTTGCTGCATTAGTCTTCATCACAAAGGGATTGGAGTATAGGGTAGAGAAATCTAAATAAATTATGAATGGCTTTGGTGAGATCACGCCTGCATACAGTTTCTGGTGCAAGGGGCAAGCTCTTGGAGGGTCAAGTGACCCATCTGGCCTGTTGGGCCAGAGGACATAAATCCTGGTGTTGTGCGGGTCTTCCTTGCAGTTAGGAGTCGAGTCGTGCGGTACGGTAGCCGTTATAGCACTCTCTGTACATTAGTTATTTACCTTAATAAACCGTTCATTCGTTAATGTACTTGGTGGTCACCCGCCTTTGCAAGATACTAACATTATTACACAGCAAGCTCTCATATGGAATCCGCAAGGAAAGAGAAAGCAAAGTAGACCAAGAGACACATGGAGGCAGGATAAAGAAAAGGAGATGAGAGCCGAGGCCTATACATGATAACAACTCAAGTGTTTGGCCCAAAACAGGATTAGATGGAGGGAATTTGTCTGTGGCCTATGCTCTGTCAAGGAATGAAAAGGCCAAGGAGAAGACAACAACATTTGGCAACAAGGATATATTGGAAAGTCTTCCTACTGCTGCAGAAATCAGGAAAGCAGACCTTGTGTGAAAGCTTTTTCGAAGCAAACTCATTCAGCATTCTATAAATGTCAAAATGCTTCTTTTTGGGAAACTATACCCATTCAATTATAACACAGACTAATGGGTACAATATGTCAAACGGCTGTGCTATATATATATTTTTAAGGCCAATAAAATTGGTATGGGGAAGAGAAGAAGCAGCAGCAGGTAATCCTATTAACAGCCTGTGTGGCTCCAATCTATAGCTTGATGAGATGGACTTCTCCAGAAGCTCCCAACTCCAAAACTTTCGAGGAACTTGTGGAATTAGTCAAGGGACATTACCACCCGATGCCCTCTGTGATAATGCAGCACTACAAATTTAATTTGCCAAAAAGAGCCCCAGGGAGTCGTTAGAGGTGTCCGTGGCGTGCTCAAGACAAACAGCTGAACAGCGCAAGTTTGGGTCTGTGTTGAGAAACAGGCTAGTCTATTTTGTTAATAACATGACTATACAAAATAAACTATTAGCAGAGGCAGTGATTACTTTTAAAAAGGCATTAGAGGTTGCCCATGGTATAGAAAGTGCTGGAAGTGGTGGTGGTGTTGGGGGGGGGAGAAAGAGAGAAGAGATGGAGTTGCAGAGTGTATAAGCAGGTACGTTCCACCAAGTTTGGCAGGAAATCACTGACAGTCAAGGCACCAGGGAGGAGGGTGCAGAAAGTAATGAGCAAAGAGGCTCAGAGCAAAAGAATATGCAGAGGTATAGGGAATTTGGTCCACAGACCAGAAGCAATGAAGAATGCTACCGGTATGGGAGAGATCACCCCCAGGAGAGATGCAAATTCAGAGAGGCTACGTGTTATGCCTGCAATGAGAGGAGTATGTTAGGAGCAAATGTGAGACTAAGCAGAGCCTCTCAGAGCCTACTGGGAGGCCAGCAAAAAAAAAAGTCCCAACTCCAGTAGTGTTGAAAATAACCCTGAAAATAATTCTGAAATGTACAAGTTAACAACATCAATATGAATGAACATCCCCAAATACAACTGTGTGGATGGCAAATGGTCAGCCACTGGGATTGGAGGTGGATACGGGTGCTTCCGCTACAGTTGTAGGAGAACAAATGTGGGTTCGGTCCTAAAACGTACGAAGTCCTAAAACAGGACCTAAACCAGCCAGGTCCTAAAACAGCCAGGCTACCAGGATATACTGGAGAAGCACCCAGAGGAAACCCACGCAGACATGGGGAGAACATGCTGACTCCGCATAGACAGTGATCCAAGCCAGGAATTGAACCTGGGCCCCTGGAGCTGAGAGGCAGCAGTGCTAACCACTGTGCTAACCGGGTCCGGAAGCCAAGCCAAAGTTGTACAGAGCCCAACCTGTACACTATGCTTTATATAAGAAAGTTGAGTCTGAACTCATGCAGCTGGAAGAATTAGGCATCATCAAGCTTGTGCAGTTTTCAGAGTGGGCAGCTCCCATTGTGCCAATGGTTAAGCCAGATAGAACCATTCAGATATATGTGGGGATTACAAATTAACTGAATCAAGCAGAAAAATTGGATCAATATCCAATTCCAAGAATTGAAGATTAGTACATCAAATTAGCAGGAGGCTTAACTTATATGTGGAATGAATATACTTAACAAGATATGTGGAATGTGTGCCAACAATTAAGAGTTAGACAAGGCATCAGGAGAATTTGTTACAATAAATAAAGGCTTATACAGTATACTCAGCTACTCTTCGGAGGCTCATTGGCATGTGCAATTTTCCAGCGCACAATGTAAAGTTTACTACAGGATCTAGGTGGTTGCCAATCTAGATGATGTACTGATTATAGGAGCATCTGACAAATCTCAAAGAAGTTTTGAAGAGATTTAAGAAGCCGAAGTGAGGCTGAAAAGGGAGAAATGTACATTCCAGGCTCGTGAAGTAACATATATAGGGTTCAAAGTGGACGCAAGAGGGCTGTAGCCTATGGAGAAGATAAAAGCAATTAAGGAAGCACTAACTCTATAAATGTCTCCGATTTGGAATCTATTTTAGGAATGGTCAACTATTATGGGAGATTTATTCCTAATCTTTTTACAGTGTTGGCACCCTTGCACACACTGCTCAAGAAGCACCAGAGGTGGAATTAGAAAGAGCATCAGAAAGAAACTGCATTGCAGTCATCCAGTCTTAGTTCATTTTGACCCCTCAACCTGTAACACATTTATTACAGAAACAGAGCAGTGTTATTGCATAAGATGAAAGATGGTGCAGAAAGGATGCCTCGAGGACTCTGACCAATGCTGAAAAGATTACTCAAATCGAAAAAGAGGGACCAGCCATCATCTGAGTGAAGAAGTTCAATCAGTATATTTACTGACGGCATTTCATGGTAATCACTGACAACAAACCCCTATTGGGTCTATTGAGGATAAGGCCATTTCTCCCATAGTTTCAGTGAGGATCCAATGCTGGGCTCTATTACTAGCTGCCTACGAGTAAACTGACATAGGCTGGGCACACGGATTTCAAACACGGATGCTTTAAGCTGCCTTCCCCTACTCAAAAGTAAATGCCTCCACAGGAAATGGTTCTTGCCCTAAACTTCCTTGATACATTGCCTGTGTTAGTGCGACAGATCAAGTTTTCAACCTAGAAAGACCCTATATTAGCTCAACACATGGTCCTCCATGGCTGGCAATATGATAACAGGTCTGAGCAATTAAAGCTCGTTCAGATAAGATGAGTTAATTTGTGGGAAAGGCATATTATTATAGGGAGCAAGGGTGGTTGCTCCCACTCCCACTAGAAAGTTAAATGGACTGGCTGAGAGCTGTCCTAACATTCAAAGCCACTGTGAAGAAACAGTCATCACCCTCTCTACAAACCATACTGGCCCATTTCCTGAGCACCTGTAGAACAACACCTCATGTCACCAGGTGTTACCCTGCCAAGTTACAAAGGGGCAGATTGGACATTGTATTTCTGAATTTGGCGGCGACAGTGGAAGCAAAACAGAATGCACAGAAGAAGCATCACAAGGGCGTTTGGAGAGGGCATTTGAGGTGGATGACATGATATATATAAAGAATTGTGGTGCTAGTCTGAATTGGATTCCTGGAACAGTTGTGGCCAGAACAGGTCCAGTGTCATATGAATTAATTGTGTAAAAAAAAAGGAGAAAGAAACATTGAGAAGGAGAGAATTGCACAGAGAACTAGTGGGGCAGCCCACCCCTACCACGCTTCCAAATGAAAATAATGCAGCAGCAAACTACACTGAGGAAGAGCCAAGTAATGTTCCGGGGGAACTGGAGAAATTATCTGCACCGACACACACCTTCACAATGTCGAGAGTCAACTCATCGATGTTCAAACTGAAGCTACCTCGACTGCCGGAGCACCCGCTAGAGAATTTCGACAGTCACAAAGGATCAGTAAGTCCCAGCACTGACTTACCTTATAAGGGCCTGTGTTTGAGATCCATTTGTTGTATAATATTGTAAATAGTTCAACTGTTATTGAAATGAGTTAATCGGGAACTTAAAGGGGGAGGAATGAAGTAGCGTGTCCTTTAAAGTAGTCTTCATATCACTGTCTGTATATAGTTATTCACCTTAATAAACCATCCATTTGTTAATCAACTTGGTAGTCACCTGTCTTTGCAAGATACTACAGTATTGCTGTCATTGGCTAAGGAAGGATAGACTTGATTTAGAGGGAGTGCAATGAAGGTTCATTAGACTTAACTCCTGGGATGAGAAGATTATCTTAAGTGGAGAGAAGGAGTAGATGCAGTCATTTTTTCTCCAGATTTCAAATGAGAGGTTCTCTCATTGAAGTGTATAAAATCCTTAACAGCTTGACAGGGTGGGTGCTGGCAGGCTGCTTTCCTTGAGCAGGGAGCCTAGAACTAGGGGTCACTGTCGAAAATGGCTAAGTAGAAATTTATTCACAAATGCTGTTAATATTTACAACACTATCCCAGAGGGTTGCAGATGCTCAGTTGTTCAGTATATTCAAAACAGAAATTGGCAGAGTTTTGGATTTTTAAAAAAATCAAGAGAAATGCAGGAAAGTGTAGTTGTGGAAGAAGACCAGCAGTGAGTCAAAGGGTCAACTTCATGTTCTTATGAAAGAGGAAAATTTAATCCAGTTTAATGTGTACATCTCATCTGCTTAAATAATATTTAGTAGCAACATTGCAAGAAAAATATTGCAAACAGCATGGTCCGACAACACATTATCAACACATATACAGCAGCAATAAAAATTATAATACCTGTTTTTCTAAAAAATATCAGTTTTGCAATATTAAGTGTTTTTTAAAAATGGGGGCAGCGCAATGGGCCAGGAGACTCAAGCAGAGGCCGTGTAGTGGGTTTCCCGCTGGGCTTCCGTGAGTCTCCGGCTGTCAGATTTCCGACGCCGTCAGAAATCAGCCTATAGGGGCAAGACCACTGTGGGGCGGGGTCTTGCTGCCACTCTGCACTCAGTGGTGACAAAGGGAGGGGGGCCAGTGATCAGGGCTGGCCAGTCATTGGGGCATTTGATGGGCAGTGATGTGAGGTCACAGGGCTGGCCAGCAATCGAGCTGGTCAGCGATTGGAGGCTGGCAGTGGGACTACTGCACATGCACCGATCTCAATGCTGACAGATCGGTGCATGCGCAGTGGCCTGCTTAGCACTATGCTGCCAGCCTTTCCAATGGGAATAGGTCCCGCCCACAGCCTTTTAATGACATTCACACTACCGCACTCTGCAGTACACAGAGTATGGGAGATTCATTTTGAAAATCCTGCTGAAAAAACCAGCAGGATCTATTCCAGTTTTTACGCAAATTCGACATTTAGAATTTTTCTGGGAGAATTTCACCCAATGTTCCCATTCCTAAGTATGCAAAACTTGAAATGAGAGCATAAAGCCAAGGGCAGGATCAAGCTCTTCGACAGACCAAATTTCATCCAGGTAGTATTCCAAACTTCATATCACTAAGTCAACACTATATCGAATGTCCTGTGTTTGACTCTACGGTCTCAGCTGATAAATTACTTTACATTTTTTCATCTGTGTGTACTTTAGAAAAGTGTACTTTTCAGTCTGTTTAAAATTCTCTCATCTAACTGACCTCAGTTACTAAAATTTATAAATCTGGGTTCAATTGACAGTTTTTATTCCATTTAAATATTTCATACACTTGAGTGAGGATCCTCTCGACTCTTTTCAATGGATTCTAGAGCTTAATATTCTCTTCCTTCATAGCTGAATTTTAAAATTGTGTTAGTCTTGCATCTCCATCTCCCAATAATGACCAATGCATATGCATCTCTTCTCGAGTCAGTTACCAAAATTTTATGCTGTAACTATTTTCCTCATCATTTTGATTCCATACAATCAAATCGATATATTCCACTAAACTAGATATCTGACAAGAGAACCTCACTTAGTCTTTAGGCTTCATGAATTCATTCCTACTAAAATCACAAGTGTTAAGGGCACACAGGTGTGGATACAGTTTCTGGTCCAACTCATGCAGAAAAGGATGATGACTGGTAAAATATATTTCAACAGATTTTGAAACGATGCAAGGGATGAATCAGTATTGGGAGAGAGACATAGCGCTCTAACTTTGTGATGGCACAATGAGATTATAAAAGCCTTTAAACAAACAAGAGTCACATAATTAAGCTTTTTTATAAATGCCACACAGAAATATAGAATGTAAAAGATTATAAAATAGCATTATTTTCCATACTTTTACTCTCAATTCTTTGAGAGGTGGTGGTAATAGGAGACCTCTGATCTGTGTAACTATAGGGCCTTCAACTCCAGGAACAATAATAGTATCTCCTTCCTTCATATTACCATTGATCAGAATCACATCAATAGTCGTTCCCATTCCAGGAAGTGCTTTTACCTAACAAAAAAGAATCCAGATAAAAAGATACAAATTTACTATTGCGTAATATATAGTGCGGTTCCTGCCATAAGGTCCATTCTTGGTCACACCTTCTGTTAATGCACCCTTTTCCAAAAACTGCTCACTCACAAAGTTCTATGAACATGAACGATACTTTTTTCCTCTGATTATCTATCTGGACATCAGAATCAACGGGGTGAACGGAATGTTGTCGCCACCTTAATGGGAGACATGGATCAATTTTACTCAGTTGCTGGTACTCTCACCTTTGAAGGTCAAGAGTTCAAGCCACTATGTGGCTTGAGCATAAGCTTTGGGATGATATTTCAATTAAGTAAATTGAAAAGTGCAATGTTTCGGTAAAGGTGTAAAACCGCGAACCTGCCTGTTGATCTAGGTGGATGCAAAAAACTTTATAAATCAGCTTGGACAAGGAGAGACCCTTTGATAGTATGTTGCACATGCACCTGCTCTCCAAAATTGGATTTGGGGAGGGAATTCACCTGCTCAACACAAACGTCAGTAGTGCAGTTGTTGGGAATTGGAACGCTTTCTGAATAAATTTGGAGTCAGATAAGGCTGCCCTCTCTACTATTTGTCCTGCTTATGTGCTGTATCTATCAGAAAGGATAACGACATAAGAGGTCCTAGGTTGTGACCTAGTACCACAGCTTGAGTTGCACTTATCCAATAAATCATTGTTTAAAAAAAACTATAACAATGCTGCCTATATGATTCTCTTCACTCATAACTTGGGTTTATCATAGCAGTAGATTCAAGATGTTAATAAATGCAGATTAGCAACTATTAATCATGGCAAGTTCAAATTCAGACAGGAAAGGATAGCATTTTATAATAACCACCAGATTACACAACTAGACAACTATCAGGCTTTGGGGCATTTTTGACCATGTTTCCATAGAAACGATCATCAGTGGGGGAGGGGGTTAATGTTTAAACATCGTGCTTTTAAAACAAAGCATATTCATCTTTGTAAATAAAAACCTAGCCAAAAGGTAGTTAAAATTCTAATGAGCTTGTATGCAAGTTGTTTGCCTAAAGTCTGAAAACAATAGGCAATGTGTTGCCATCTTTTTCACACTCCTTGTGTTAGGAAACCCTTAATGCCAATCACTCAGCAGAGGTGTTCTAGAACAGGCTCAATGCTCCTGGTTAGGAATAGGGAAATTAAAAATAGGGATAGAAGCATACATTGAATACCATGGGTGGGATTTTCCGGCCAAGCTTGCCCCAAAATCGGAAAATTCTGCCCACGGTCAATGGACCTTTGCACGGTCCACCCCCTCTGCCCACTATGATTCCTGTGAAAATTCCCTGCCCTTTATCTTTAAATAAAAAGCTAAAAGTCAGGTCCCCCCCCCCCCCCCCCCCCCGCCCCCCCAACTCAGTAAACTAGTAAGCAGTAACTTTGGTTAAATCAAGTAATGATGACTAACTGACTGACATGGGGAAAATATAGTATTTCTATTATTTTGTATTATTATAGTGACAGGTTAAAATGATCAAATTACATTAGTCTGATTTCAACTTTTATTCTGTATATTTACTTGCTATATTTTCTTAAAGACTGGATTAGTTGTAAGTATTCGCATTCCAACCATTATTCATGTAAATTGAGTCTGTGTCTTATAAGTTCTGTTTGTGAACAGAATTCCCACTCACCTGAAGAAGGGGCTCAGAGCCTCGAAAGCTTGTGTGGCTTTTGCTACCAAATAAACCTGTTGGACTTTAACCTGGTGTTGTTAAACTTCTTACTGTGTTTACCCCAGTCCAACGCCGGCATCTCCACATCATATTTACTTGCTGACAGAAATAAAGCAACTCAATAATTTATATCTTGGCTCCTCTTAGCAAGTCTTAGTCTACTTTTGGATTAATGAGGTGCACATGGGAGCATGTTGGAGAGATACAGATAATCAGTTCAGATCATGAAGGGATTCTATTGTTATGTCACATAGTTTCACTATCATATAGTGTGCAGTATGGGCACATCCCCAAAGGCAAGATACTCAGGTTTCGATGAGTAGTCATCAGCACTGCTTACACAAGGGAATATCTAAAGCTTCACCTAAACTGGTAAATAAGACATGTTTTTTTTTAAATTCAAGCATGTTTCCATAAATTAAGATTTCAGAACAAGCATATTTTAATGAACAGAGCACTCCAAGTTCCTATCAATCAACTTTATTTCAAGTTTACAGGGACAACAGTGAATATTTTCATTTAACTGTTAATGTTCACTAACTGCTTGAAAAGAGGCAATTATGTATGGTGAAGGTTCACTTTTGCTTGGTAAAACCCTTGGATAACTTACACTAGCGGTTTAGTAAAGTTTGTTGGAAATATGGGTAGAATACAAAAAATTTCGTAGAATCCCTATAGTGCAGGTGGCCATTCAACCTATCGAGCCTGCACCGACAACAATCTCACCCAGGCCCAATCCCTGTAACCCCATGTATTTACCTCCATAACTTGAGCTCTTAGTTCCATTGAATATACTAATCTCTTAGCAAGCATAGTCTGAGTCAGTTCCACAAGCATTGCAATAAGGTTTCCCATGCCATCTCCAGTGTGAGCTGATGTAGGAATCAATGACACAAATGTACGTGGATCTTTGTTCTCATAAAATAAAGCAGCATTGAGACCCTAAAAATATAATGCATGATATCCATTAGCAATACACAGATAAATATATGCCTTATAAAATATTTCAGTCAGTAAGATAGAATCATTTCACCATAATAACTACAGAAAATTAAGTCAAGTTGACACAGAGCTAAAAACCAAACACTTTAAATATTAGTGGAGCTCTCAATGCATTGCACACTGGATATGTTGTTTATTTTTAAATTCTCTCTCAGGATGTGAGGAATGCTGTGAAGGGTACATTTCTTATTCCTTTCCAATTGCTCTGAGACGCTGATAGCACTTTTTGAACCTCTGTAGCCATGGTTCCAATAATGCTATTAAGTAGAGAATTTCAAATTTAGCCAGGAATGACGGAATTGCACTCTATGTCCAAAAAGGCTGGTTTTGCAATTTAGGAGGAACTGAGCGGTGATTGTCTTCCCAAGATAATGTTGCTCTAGTCTTGTGATAGAGGCCATGAGGCTGGTAGGCAGAAAGCTGGTCAGCTAATTCTCTGCAATGCATCCTTTTACAATGCACTCCATTTTAATCTCAACTGTTTTTTTTCGTTTTGTAAAAATAGCACAAGACAGGAAGAAAGATACACCAGGCTAGAAGCAGGTGCCTTGTATTTAGTAACCGATACGCATGGAGATGAGGAAAATCTGGATACACTCATTTTAAAAAGGGGAGAAGGATAAACCTAGAAGTTACAGGTCAATCAACCCAACATCAATGATGAGGAAATTTTGAGACACAATAATCGGCAATAAAATTAATTGGCATTTGGAAAAGCATGGGCTAATAAATGAAAGTCAGCATGTGTTTGTTAAAGATAAATAATGTTTGATTAACTTGATCAGTTCTTTGATCAAGTTGTGGAGTGAGTTGATGATGTCTACATGGACTTTTAAAAGGCATTTGACAAAGTACCACATCCTGGACTTGCTTGCAAAATTAAAGCCGGAGAGATTAAAGTTGTAAAGTTCTATTTGTACAGTATGGGTACAAGATTGGCTAAGGGTCAGAAAACAGTAATGGTAACAGACTAGAAGGAATGATACATTGGCATCACCAAGGATCAGTATTTGATACATAGTAAACCATTAGCAACATAATAATAAACAGCAATATTACATAGACAAGCTGGTGAAATGTACATACAAGGAGACATGAAATTTAATGCACAGAGTATCGCAAAATGATACAACTTGAAAAGAAGAATGAAGAGAGGCCATTAAGGGTAATGTTTTTAAAGGGATGCCGGAGCAGAGACACCAGGGGTTGTACGTACACAAATGTTTGAAACTGAAAGGACAAATTCAGAACGCCTTTAAAAGAGCATATGGATCCTTGGCTTTACTATTAAGAGATATACTGTAAAAAAAATCAAGGAAATTATGCTAAATCTTTTATAAAACACACTGGTTAGGCATCAGCCAAGGTAGTGTGGTTAATTCTGGGTTTCACACTTCATAAAGAATGTCAAGTTCTTGGAAAGGGTGTAGAAAGATTCACCATAATTATCTCAGGGATGAGGGATGTCAGTTATGTGGAGAGAATGGAGGAGTTGTGGTTATTCTTATAGCAGAGAAAGTAAAGGTGATAGTTTTAGAAGTGCTTAACAAGATAGCTTTGAAATAGTAACTAAGGCAAAACAGTTCTCAGGGACGGCAAGGTTAGTAACCAGAGGACACAGATTGAAGATGGTTGAAAAAGAACAAGGCAACATGAGGAAACATTTTTTTCTTAAAAACAATGAATAAAAAGGTGACGAAAGCAGTATCAACAATAATATTCAAAAGATTATTGGATAAATATTTATAAGGAAAAAATGAAAGGCCTGTGGTTAATGAGCAGTAGAGTGGAATTAATTGGATACTTCCCCAAAGAGTTGGCATAGCCAGAATGGACCGAAAGCCCTCCTATATGATGCCTTCTGTACTATATTCTCTCTGAACAGAAGGCATCATATAGAGAAACAACTTGGCTGAAAACATTATTTTTAAAAAATACATAGCACATAAATTCACAAAACCTGTTGCGCAAATTCCACAATGGTGGATTTGGCTCTCTCGTCAAATTCATCTTTTGTGTTCTTCTTCTGCTTCTTTAATGTGACAACCACATCTGTATCTGGACTTTTCTTCCAATCATACAACCTGTCAATCTGGAAAGAAAAAAAGACGCTGGCAGAACTGAAATACTTATTCAATTGCAAAAGTACAATGCATCCACAGTTAGCACTCAATGACAAAATACTTACCATCTGTCAAATAAAAGTTTAAAATGTGATAACAGTGATATTACATATCTGCCCCCATGTGTGCCAATTTGTCAGTTACCTGTAAAATAACCTCTCAGTAACAAAATGTGGTGCAGCAACAGCCAAAATAGGCTCACTTTCTGATTTCATTCCTAAATGGCATAGTCCTTATTTTAAGATTATGCTCTTGTGTTCTGGATTCCACCATCAGAGGAAATAGTTTACTATATATACCCCATTAAAACCCTTTGTCATCTTTTAGATCGCTGTTAGATTAGCCCTCAACTTTCAAGTTAATGTAACCTGTCCCCATAAGGCATCCTTTCAACCCCTGGTATTGTTCTAGTGAATCTGCACTGTACCTCCCATCCCCCATCCACTGCACAATTCTCACCCTCCACCCCCACTTTAGGAAAGGTGGGGGGGGGGGGGTATGAGAAGTGCCCATTTTAAAGGAGCATTGAGGGTAACAAGAGCACTGGGTGGAGACTTCATTGTACCATTCAGGAGCGGTTCAGTGGCACCACAATGGACTTTGATTCTGCCCTGAAGCAGATAGCTGCCAAACTTGGCCTTGCATAAAGATGGGTTTCAAGAGGGCAATCAAGGGGAGAATTGACATTGTTCTCACCAATCCATCTGGCAAAAATATGTCTATTCATTACCGTATTGGCAGGGGTGGCAACTGTATAGTTCTTGTGATGACAAAGTCCTGTCTTCACACTGAGAACTGTTCAGCATGTTAAGTGGGACTATACCATGCTAATTGCGATGGATTCAGAACAGATCTAGCAGTACAAAACCAAGAATTTAAGAGACCCTGTGGGCCATCAACAGTCATGGAATTGTATTCCACCATAATCTGTAATCTCATGCTCTGGCATATCCCTCACTCTACCATTACCATCAAGCCAGGAACCAACCCTAGTTCAATAAGGATTATAAAACAACATGCCATCAGCACACCTATAAATGACCAACTGCTAAAATGACAACACATGCATGGTATACTATGAAACCAGCATGCTTTGTAAAGAACCAAATAATCCCACAGCAATGGATCAAATCAAATTTCTGCAGTCCTTCCACTTCCAATCAAGAATGGTGGTGGACAATTTAACAAGTGGTTAGCACTGCTGCTTCACAGCTCCAGAGACCTGGGTTCGATTCCCGGCTTGGGTCACTGTCTGTGTGGAGTTTGCACATTCTCCTCATGTCTGTGTGGGTTTCCTCCGGGTGCTCCAGTTTCCTCCCACAGTCCAAAGATGTGCGGGTTAGGTTGATTGGCTATGCTAAAATTGTCCCTTAGTGTCCTGAGATGCGTAGGTTAGAGAGATTAGCGGGTAAATATGTAGGGATATGGGGGTAGGGCCTGGGTGCGATTGTGGTCGGTGCAGACTCAATGGGCCAAATGGCCTCTTTCTGCACTGTAGGATTTCTATGATTCTAAGTGGAAACAGAGGCTTCATGAGCATCACCATCGGCAATCATGTTGATCCTAAACATGGATTCATCAGCTAAGGGAGGCTGGTTAGTGACGATCAACAGGTTTCCTTGCTAATGATTGGTCTGATGCCATGAGACCTCATGGGGTCAAAAGTCAACGTTGAGATCTTTTAGGCTGGCCTCCTTCTGATTGTATACCACTATGTTGTCCTCTTATGTAAATCTGTTCCGCTGGTGGTTCAGGAAATGTCCAGGGAAGATGATACAGGAACTTGGGACTTTGGCCGAAAACTATGATCTTGTGAGTATGACTGACAAGCTTGATTAGTCTCTGGGATGGTTGTCCCAATTTTGCACATTTTAAAAGGAGGATTTTGCAGAGTCACAAGAGTGCAAGACAAAACTGATGCACTTGCAACTATCTTCAGTCAGGTGGCCTCTTCCCAAGATCCCCACCATCTTACATACAATTCAATCATCACAAATGAAATCAAGAAATGGCAGAGCACACTGCACAACGGCTATGAACCCAGCAACACCACAGCTATAGTGCTGAAGACTTGTGCTCCAGAACTAATCATATCTATAACCAGGCTGTTGCAATATAGGTGAAGTTCTGGTACCTACCCAACAGTGTGGAAAATTGCCCAGCTATGTCCTATCCAGAAAGCAGAACAAATCCAAACCGGCTAATTATCACCCTTTCAGTCTGCTCTCAATCAAAGTGATGGAACGCATCACTGACAGTGCTCTCATGTGACATTTACTGAGCAATAACCTATTCACAAAGCCAAGTTTTGATTGAGCCAAGATCATTCGACTCCAGATCTCATTACAACCTAGGTCCAAACATGGACAAATGAGCTGAACTTGAGGTTTTCTTTCCTACAAACTTTCAACTAACATATTGAATTAGGAATACAAAACAAAAACATTACAAAACTTATAACTACATGCTTTCTTACTAAATTCCATCAAATATCAATCTAAAATCAATAATTGGCAAAGAATTAGAAACATAGAAACTAGAAGCAGGAGTAGGCCATTCAGCCCTTCGAGCCTGCTCCACATTCATTTTGATCATGACTGATAATTGAATTCAATATCTTGATCCCCCACTTCCCTTTAGCCCCAAGAGGTACATCTAATTTCTTCTTGAAATCAGACAATATTTTGGCCTCAACTACTTCCTGTGGTAGTGAATTCCACACATTCACCATCCTCTGGGTGAAGAAATATTTCCACGCCTCAATTCTAAAAGGTATCCTCAAACTATGACCCCTAGTTCTGGACTCCACCACCATCGGGAACATTCTTTCTGAATCTACCCTGTCTAACCCTGTTAGAATTTTATAAGTTTCTATGAGATACCCTCTCACTCTTCTAAACTCCAGTTAATATAATCCTAACCGACTTAGTCTCTCCTCATATGACAGACCTGCCATCCCAGGAATCAGCCTGGTAAACCTTCACTGTACTCCCTCTATAGCAAGGGCATCCTTTCTCAGATAAGGACACCAAAACTGCACACAATACTCCAGGTTTGGTCTCACCAATGCCCTATACAATTGCAGAAAATCCTCTTGCTATGGAAGCCAATATACTATTCGCCTTCTTTACTGCCTATTGTACCTGTGCACTTACTTTCAGCAACTGATGCACAAGGACAGCAAGGTCTCGTTGAGTATCCACCTCTCTCAATTTAAACCCAGTCAATAATCTGTCTTCCTATTATTGTTACCGAAGTGGATAACCTCACATTTATCCACATTATATTGCACCTGCCATGCACAGGCCCCCACACAGCCTGTCCAAATCACGTGGAAGCATCTCTGCATCCTCCTCTCAGCTCACCTGCCCACCCAACTTTGTATCATCTACAAATTTGGAGATAATACATTTAGTTCCCTCTTCCAAATCATTAATATATAATGTGAACAGTTGGGGCCCTGCACACATCCCTGCGGAACCCCACTAGTCACTGGCTGCCGATCAGAAAAAGACCAATTTATGCCAACTCTGCTTCCTATCCGCTAATCAGCTTTCTATCCATCTCGAGACATTACCTGCAATCTCATATGCTTTAACTTTACATAGTAGTCTATTATGTGAGATCTTGACGAAAACCTTCTGAAAGTCTAAATAAACCACATCCACTGGTTCGTCTTAGTCAACACTACTAGTTACATACTCAAAGAATTCCAATAGATTCATCAAGCATGATTTCCCTTTTGTAAATCCATGCTGACTTTGTCTGATTATACCACTGCCTTCCAATTGCTGAGTTATGAAATTCTTGAAAATTAACTCTAGCAACTTCCCCAGTACCGACGTGAGGCTCATTGGTCTATAGCTCCTGTTTTCTCCCTTTTTGAATAGTGGGCTTACATTAGCTACCCTCCCACACTTTGGCAAATCAGACCACAAGGGCTGTTCTCCTGCTTACAAACAAAAACTGAAGCAGGAGAATCCGTCAAAGTCATGCAATGTTGGTCTGAGGAATCGGATGATCTCGTTCGGGACTGCTCAAAGTCAGTGGACTGGTCGGTATTTTAAAACTCTGCGACCAGCCTGAACGAGTACGCCACTGCAGTAACTGACTTCATTAGTAAGTGTGTAGAAGACTGTGTGCCAAAGAAGCAAATCCACGTGTTTCCCAACCGGAAACCATGGAAGAACAGGAATATCCACTGCTTTATGAAGTCTAGGTCTGAGGCGTTCAAGTCAGGCGACCCTGACCTATACAAGAAATGATGTGGAGATGCCGGCGTTGGAGTGGGGTAAGCACAGTAAGAGGTCTCACAACACCAGGTTAAAGTCCAACAGGTTTATTTGGTAGCACAAGCCACTAGCTTTCGGAGCACTGCCCCTTCATCAGGGGAGTGGGAGTTCTGTTCACAAACAGGGCATATATAGATACAAACTCAATTTACAAGATAATGATTGGAATGAGAGTCTTTACAGGTAATCAAGTCTTAAAGGTACAGACAATCTGAGTGGAGAGAGGGTTAAGCACAGGTTGAAGAGATGTGTATTGTCTCCAGCCAGGACAGTTAGTGAGATTTTGCAAGCCCAGGCAAGTCGTGGGGTTACAGATAGTGTGATATGAGCCCAAGAGCTCGGTTGAGGCCGTCCTCATGTGTGCAGAACTTGGCCATCAGTTTTTGCTCAGCGATTCTGCGTTGTCATATGTTGTGAAGGCCGCCTTGGACAACGCTTACTCGAAGATCAGAGGCCGAATGCCCGTGACTGTTGAAGTGTTCCCCAACAGGAAAAGAACACTTCTGCCTGGTGATTGTTGAGCAATGTTCATTCATTCGTTGTCGTAGGGTCTGCATGCTCTCCCCAATGTACCATGCCTCGGGACATCCTTTCCTGCAACACATCAGGTAGACAACGTTGGTCGAGTTGCAAGAGTATGTACTGTGTACCTGGTAGATGGTGTTCTCACGTGAGATGATGGCATCCGTATCAATGATCCGGCACGTTTTGCAGAGGTTGCTGTGGCAGGGTTGTGTGGTGTCGTGGTCACTGTTCCCCTGAAGGCTGGGTAGTTTGCTGCAGACAATGGTCTGTTTGAGGTTGTGCGGTTGTTTGAAGGCAAGAAGTTCGGGTGTGGGGATGGTCTTAACGAGACGTTCGTCTTCATCAATGACATGTTGGAGGCTCCGGAGAAGATGTCGTAGCTTCTCCGCTCCGGGGAAGTACTGGACGACGAAGGGTACTCTGTCCATCATGTCCCGTGTTTGTCTTCTGAGGAAGTCAGTGCGGTTTTTCGCTGTGGCGCGTCGGAACTGTCGATCGATGAGTCGAGCGCCATAGCCTGTTCTTATGAGGGCATCTTTCAGCGTTTGGAGGTGTCTGTTGCGATCCTCCTCATCTGAGCAGATCCTGTGTATACGGACAGCTTGTCCGTAGGGGATGGCTTCTTTAACTTGTTTAGGGTGGAAGCTGGAGAAGTGGAGCATCATGAGGTTATCCGTGGGCTTGCGGTACAGTGAAGTGCTGAGGTGACCATCCTTGATGGAGATGCGTGTGTCCAAGAATGCAACCGATTCCGGAGAGTAGTCCATGGTGAGTCTGATGGTGGGATGGAACTTGCTGATGTCATCATATAGTTGTTTCAATGATTGTTCGCCATGAGTCCAAAGGAAGAAAATGTCATCGATGTATCTAATGTATAGCATCGGTTGAAGGTCCTGTGCAGTGAAGAGGTCTTGTTCGAACCTGTGCATAAAGATGTTGGCATATTGAGGTGCGAATTTGGTCCTCATGGCTGTTCCGTGTGTCTGGATGAAGAACTGGTTGTTGAAGGTGAAGACATTGTGGTCCAGGATGAAGCAGATGAGTTGTAAAATTGCATCTGGAGACTGGCAGTTGTTGGCGTTGAGTACTGAGGCAGTTGCAGCAGTGCCATCATCGTGGGGGATGCTGGTGTAGAGTGCCGAGACATCCATTGTGACGAGGAGTGCTCCTGGTTCAACTGCTCCATATGTGCTGAGTTTCTGTAGGAAGTCCATAGTGTCGCGACAAAAGCTGGGGGTTCTTTGTACAATGTGTTTCAGGATGCCCTTGACATAGCCGGAGAGGTTCTCGCACAGGGTCCCATTGCCTGATACAATGAGATGGCCGGGTGTGTTGGCCTTGTATATCTTTGGGTAAACGTTCTCCAAGGCGGCCTTCATAACACACGACAACGCAGAATCGCTAAGCAAAAACTGATAGCCAAGTTCCGCACACGAGGATGCCTCAACCGGGATCTTCGGTTCATGTCACACTATCTGTAACCCCCACGACTTGTCTGGGCTTGCAAAAACTCACTAACTGTCCTGGCTGGAGACAATACACATCTCTTTAACCTGTGCTTAACCCTCTCTCCACTCACATTGTCTGTACCTTTAAGACTTAATTACCTGTAAAGACTCGCATTCCAACCATTATCTTGTAAATTGAGCTTGTATCTATATATGCCCTGTTTGTGAACAGAACTCCCACTCACTTGATGAAGGGGCAGTGCTCTGAAAGTTTGTGGCTTGTGCTACCAAATAAACCTGTTGGACTTTAACCTGGTGTTGTGAGACTTTTTACTGTGCTACACAAGAAAGCCTGATGTGATCTAAGGAGATCCATCAAAGATGTCAAAAGACAGTACTGGACCAAGCTAGAGTCCCAGGCTGGCCACATAGACCCCCGCCGACTATAACAGGCTACAGAATAAAGGCATGTAAAATCACCAGCTCCAGTGCAGCCCTCCCTATTGAGCTCAATGCATTCGTCCGTTTTGAAGAAGAGGTCAGCGAGAGCGCACCCTCCACCCTGGAAGCCTCGGATGAACCTGTATCTGAGGTCACCATTGCACATGTCAGGCCAGCTTTCTTGACGGTCAACCCACAGAAAGCAATCGACTCGGATGGGGTACCCAGGTGAGCACTCAGATCCTGTGCGGATCAGCTGGCGGGGGTATTCGCAGACATTTTCAACCTCTTGTTACAACAATCTGAGGTCCCCATCTGCTTCAAGAAGACGGTCAACATCCCAGTACCAAGAAAAGCCAAGCAACATGTCTTAATGACTATCGGCCAGTGGCTCTGACATCCATCATTATGAAGTGTTTCAAAAGGTTAGTCATGGCATGAATCAATTCCAGCCTCCTGGACTCCCTGGATCCACTACAGTTCGCCTACCACTGCAACAGGTCCACAGCAGACACCATCTCCCTGCCCTGCACTTAACCCTGGAACACCTAGATAACAAAGACACCTATGTCAGACTCCTATTTATTGACTACAGCTCAGCCTTGAACACCATTATTCCTACGAAACTCACCTCCAAACTCCGTGGCCTGGGCCTCGGCTCCTCCCTCTGTGACTGGATCCTGAACTTCCTAACTGACAGACCACAATCAGTAAGGATAGGCAACAACAGCTCCTCCATGATCATCCTCAACACCAATGCCCCACAAGGCTGTGTTCTCAGCCCCCTACTATACTCCTTATACACCTATGACTGTGTGGCCAAATTCCCCTTATACTTGATTTTCAAGTTTGCTGACTACATCACCGTAGTGGTTGGATCTCAAACAATGATGAGACAGAGTACAGGAATGAGAGAGAATCTGGTGAACTGGTGCAGCAACAATAATCTCTCCCTCAATGTCAATAAAACGAAGGAGATGGTCATCGACTTCAGGAAGCATAGTAGAGAACATGCCCCTGTCTACATCAATGGGGACGAAGTAGAAATGGTCAAGAGCTTTAAGCTTTTAGATGCCCAGATCATCAACAATCTGTCCTGGTCACCCCATGCCGACACTATAGTTAAGAAAGCCCACCAACGCCTCTCTACTTTCGCAGAAGACAAAGGAAATTTGGCATGTCAGCGCAACTCTCACCAACTTTTACAGATGCACCATAGAAAGCATTCTTTCTGGTTGTATCACAGCTTGGTATGGTTCCTGCTCTATCCAAGACCACAAGGAACTACAAGAGGTCGTGAATGTAGCCCAACCCATCACACAAACCAGCCTCCCATCCATTGACTCTGTCTACACTTCCCGCTGCCTCAGCAAAGCAGCCAGCATAATTAAGGACCCCATGCATCCCAGACATTCTCTCTTCCACCTTCTTCTATCGGGAAAAAGATACAATAATCTGAGGTCACGTACCAACCGACTCAAGAACAGCTCTTCCCTGCTGCCATCAGACTTTTGAATGGACCAACCTTGCATTAAGCTGATCTTTCTCTGCACCCTAACTATGACTGTAACACTACATTCTGCACTCTCTCATTTCCTTCTTTATGAGCGGTATGCTTTTTCTGTTTGGCGCGCAAGAAACGATGCTTTTCACTGTATTCTGATACATGTGACAATAATAAATCAAATCAATCTCTAGGAACCAGTCCACATGAATGGAATTCAAGTATTCCAAGCGACAACATATATTTAAATAGTGGCATAACAAGGTAAAACATCTCAATGCATATCACAGAAATGTTATCAAACAAAATTTGGTACTATGCACAAATGGGGAAAATAGTAAAGTGACTGAAAATATTTTAAGATATGGTTTAAAGAAGGAGAGAAGGGTAGAGAGGCAGCGAAATTTCAGAAAGGGATTCCAGAGCTTAGGGCACGAGGGCAGCTGAAGGAACAGTCACCAATGGTGAAACAATGAAAATCAGGGTACATAAGATACTCAAATTGAAACAGCACAGAAATCTGAGGTAGTTACAGAGCGTGGGAAGGGAAAAACCATGGAGGGATTTGTAAACAAGAATGAAAATGTTAGTGGAACAAAAATTTTGCGCTCCCCATTAATTTCATTTTTCCATCCATTCAATGAGATACATTAGACTGAAATCAGATACGCCGCAAAGTTTACTGAAATTAGTATTTAATCAGATTTTTCTTTACAATCCATTCATAAAAGCAGTAGCCTTGACTTGCAATTATTAAATTAAAAAACTACTCACCTTATTCAATGCAACAATAAAGGGGCATTTTTTTGTTTTTAGCAGGTTAATGGATTCTATTGTCTGTGGCTCCAAACCATGCATAATATCAACAACAAGGATGGCAATGTCACAGAGAGAACTTCCTCTATTTCTTAAGTTACTGCAAGAGGAACACATAGCAAAATAAAAATACTTTAAAAGCCGATTTAAGTGTTTGAAGCTTGCATCACAACAGAGATATAGTGGCCAGGATTCTCCCAAAAGAATTCTAAGTTCCCAACGTGTGGGAAAATGGGAGCAAATCCTGCCTCTTTTTAAGCATGATTTCCAGAATGAATCTCCGACACACTGTGCATCATAGAGTGCCCTAGCGAGATTCCCACTGAAAAGTGGTGGGCGGGGTCTATTCCCACCCGAGAGGCCAGCAACATCGCGCTGAGTGGGCCACTGCGCATGCGCCGATCTGTCAGCGCAGAGATCAGCGCATGCGCAGTGGCCCCCATTGTCGGCCAGCCCCGCAACCCCATTGATCGCTGGCTTTCATACCCCCCCCCACACCCTGCATCACTGGCCACCAGACCTCTCCTGGCCAGCCCCTCTGCATCCCCCCTTCCCGGCCAGCCCCGATCTCCCCAATCCCCCCCTCCAGATCTCCTGCCATACAGTCCTTGACCACCCCCCACACCCGGACAGCCAGCCCCAAGCCCCTGAATTGTCTGGGCCCGCTAGTGTTCCCCCCCCCTCCCATATCCCAGGTGGGAGTGGTTCCCTCCAGCGGGGTTTACAACTGCTCCCCGCTATCAGGAAACAGGCAGCCTCACTCCGCTGGAGGGCAGAGAGGCCATTGCAGCGTCCCTGGGAGATAGAGGATAAAGGGGTGGGGGAGGGTGCCCCTTGGGTACTGCCAGTCTGGCACCCTGAAACAGCTCGAGATAAATTGGCACCGTCCACCAAAATTCAGTCCTGGCCCGCAAATCATATGGAAATGTCAATTTCAATGAGATGGGGAGCTGATTACATCAGAAAACATAGGCTGCAGACTCACAGAGGCCCTATCGCTGAGCGGGAATCCTGCAAAACGGCCGTCGCGCTGCTCGGACAACGCAGCAGGCTGGGAGAATTGCCCCCAATATCTGGAGTCATGCAATATTGCTTGCTATATGAACGTGATAGTTTGATTATCAATGCCATAATGAAAGGAAGAGATCATTAAATACAGAATAGGCTAATAGTTGTTTAAGCTTTGAATTTGTAGCAGGCCTGAAGCAGTCTACATAACTGTCATGACGTGATTTTATTTAAATCTCCAACCCTTTAAAAAAAAACAAGCTGTGTGTGTCTGAGAGTTAAAAACGAACTCTACTAACAATTACAATAGCTGTTTGTTGACATTTCTCCTAAGGGCTACAGTTCTCCAAGTGCTACCAATATATTATTATAAATGCTGGCTGCTTTCCACAAGCAATAATTAGCTCAGGAGGTCTCAGGTTCACCATTTGATTGACAGCTCAGAGGTTATTACAGGATAAATTGCCTTTGATGTGAGGTTATGAGTAGAAGCTTTAATAAGGGAATAGGCACAAGAATTAAATCTCAAGATTTAAAAGCTTTGAGTAGGCTTTCAAGAATTTTTTTTAAAAATATGGTGAAGGCTTCAATAAATATTTAGATCTTTAATTTATTGCATCTTAACAGGACTCCTGAGCTCTGCCCTTGGTGGATATTGGGTGAGGTAGCATGGAGAGTGTAAGCGCCAAGGATGGTTGGAATGGGGCTATAAAGGGTCACGGGATAGGGCTATGGGCTAGGTGGTTGCATAGCTTGACATTAAGTTGGCATGGGGACATGGAGGTGGGATAAGGAGTGGATTTGGGGGAAATAAAATGACAGATGTGAGCTACAATGCCCAAAATTTAGTGAAACAACTGGGACAAATTCCCAGAGAACTGAAGCAGGCCGTTTAAACAGTCCACCTCAGCACATGGCAGCCCTTATGGCCTGTCACCAATCTATGTCTGGGCGCTGCAGGTCCATACTTAATCCGCACCCTGCCCCAGAATGAAAATCCATCATGAGGTGGGGGGGGGGGGGGGTGTTCTGTTGAGGCAGGTGCACCAAGCCAAGAAATTCACTGACACATGCTACCCTCATTGGAAGCAAAAATCTGGGCCTAAATCTTGAATTCATTGAATTTAGTTTCTTTTGTCAGTTGTTCAACTGAACAAGTTTGATAAACATTAAATGTAGATTTAGTGTAATTAGCCTTTGATTGCATTACATACCAAAGCAAACAGTAACCATGTGACACTGCTGCAATGTCAGTTCTTTTCAGAAAACATTACTAGCTTTAGTTGAGATTTCTTCCTCCTTCTGGCTCCAAACACAGATGTACTTAGAAAACTGCTAGCTTTAAAATGCATGCCCCATTATTCATTATGGAGAATGATTTGTGTTTGTTTCATGTGATTCAAAGAATCAATGAAAGTGTCATTAAGACCAACCATCTATCTTAGAAAAAAAATTTACCTGAAGGATTCGTGACCTGGCGTATCAATGATCAGCATTCCTGGTATTTTAATTTCATCTTTCTCAAACTAAAACAGAATTAGCAAGGAGTGATTATTTTTAATATCGTTTCACAAATATTTAATTACAAATAATCTGGAAATTGGTACTGCAAATGAAGTCAGCTCTATTCTATCTTTTATAAAAACTTACATTTTTCACCATCTTAGTTTGTTCCTTGATGGTTTCGAAAGGGACATTGGTTGCACCAATCTGCTGAGTTATACCACCTGCTTCACTGTCCTGCACATGAGTATGACGGAGCTGTATGCAAAAAAAAAAAGACAGCATTCATAAAAAGATAATATATAATTATGTGGTTCATTAAAAAGTTCACATATGAAAATCTGGTCCACAAAGGTCCACGAGGAGCCCTCGATGGCTCGGGATATTGAGGCCCTGGTCAAGAAGAAGGAGGAGGCATATGACATGCATAGGCAGCTGGGATCAAATGGATCCCTTGAAAAGTATAGGGGGTGTCAGAGTAGAGTAAAGAGAGAAATCAGGAGGGCAAAAAAGGGACATGAGATTGCTTTGGCAGATAAGGCAAAGGAGAATCCAAAGAGCTTCTATAAATACATAAAGGGCAAAAGAGTAACTAAGGAGAGAAGAGAGCCTGTTAAGGATCAACAAGGTTATCAATGTGCAGAGCCACAAGAGATGAGTGAGATCCTAAATGAATATTTTTCATCAGTATTTACTGTTGAGAAAGGCATGGACATTAGGGAACTTGGGGAAATAAATAGTGATGTCTTGAGAAGTGTACATATTACAGAGAAGGAGATGCTGGAAGTCATAAAGTGCATCAAGGTAGATAAATCCCTGGGGTCTGATGAAGTATATCCCAGGATGTTGTGGGAGATTAGGGAGGAAATTGCGGGTCCCCTAGCAGAGATATTCGACAACCACAAGTGAAGTGCCTGAAGATTGGAGGGTGGCAAATACCTTTGTTTAAGAAGGGCTGCAGGGAAAAGCCTAATGTCTGTAGTGGACAAGTTGTTGGAAGGTATTCTGAGAGACAGGATCTACAAGCATTTAGAGAGGCAAGGACTGATTAGGGACAGTCAACTTGGCTCTGTGAGTGGAAAATCATATATCATGAATTAGATTGAGTTTTTTGAAGGGATAACCAAGAAGGTAGATGAGGACAGAGCAGTAGACGTCGTCGACATGGACTTTAGCAAGGACTTTGACAAGGTATGTGGTAGGTTGTTGCATAAGGTTAAATCTCACAGGATCCAAGGGGAGGTAGCTAATTGGCTTGATGACAGAAGACAGAGGGTGGTTATAGAGGGTTGTTTTTCAAACTGGAGGCCTGTGATCAGCGATGTGCCTCAGGGATAAGTGCTGGGTCCACTGTTATTTGTCATTTATATTAATGATTTGGATGAAAATTTAGGAGGCATGATTAGTAAGTTGTGCAGGTGACACTAAGATTGGTGGCATAGTGGACAGTGAAGAAAGTTATCTAGGATTGCAACGGGATCTTGATCAATTGGACCATTGGGCTGATGAATGGCAGGTGGAGTTTAATTTAGATAAATGCACAGTGATGCATTTTGTTAGATTGAACCAGAGCAGGACTTACTCAGTTAATGGCAGGACGTTGGGGACAGTTATGGAACAATGAGATCTAGGGGTACAGGTTCATAGCTCCTTGAAAGTGGAGTCACAGGTGGACAAGCTGATGAAGGAGGAATTCGGTATGCTTGGATTCATTGGTCAGAACATTGAATACAGGAGTTGGGACGTCTTGTTGAATTTGTACAAGATATTGGTACGGCAACATTTGGAATACTATGTACAGTTCTGATCACCCTTTATAGAAAGGATATTATTAAACTAGAAAGAGTGCAGAAAAGATTTACTAGGATGCTACTAGGACTTGATGGTTTGAGTTATAAGGAGAGGCTGGATAGACTGGGACTTTCTTCCCTGGAGCATAGGAGGCTAAAGAGTGATATTATAGAGGCCTATAAAATAATGAGGGGTAGATGATAAGGTAGATGGTCAACATTTTTTCCCAAAGATAGGGGAGTCTAAAGCCAGGAGGGCATAGGTTTAAGGTTAGAGGGGAGAGATACAAAAGGGTCCAGAGGGGCATTTTCTTTCCCATGAGGATAGCGAGTGCCTGGAATGAGCTGCCAGAGGTAGTTGTAGAAGTGGGTAAAATTCTGTCTTTTAACAAGCATTTAGACAGTTAAATGGGTAAGATTGGTGTAGAGGGATATGGACCAAACACGGGCAATTGGGACTAGCTTAATGGTAAAAACTGGGCGGCATGGACTATTTGGGCCAAAGGGCCCGTTTCCATGCTGTAAACCTCTGACTCTAAGCATGTTTGCTATACCAATATTCATCATGAAAATAGCCAGATAAACTGGTCAACATTTCACCAAATGTGGACTGATCAAACAATCAAGAACTGAAGCTACTTCTTATAACATTTGTGTCTATTGTTTTGTCTCTCTGTAATTGAAATTGCTAATGACCACGAGAAGAGGATGGCACAGGAAAAGGCTTATTCGAGCATGTATTGAGAGCCTGCTGCAGAGGAAAAGAAAGGTGGCCAGTGAACTGCCCTTTTAGCTTGATGTATCTCCTTTTCATGATAAAACCTGTGGAGAGTTGCGCATACACAAATCCTCAAAGTTTGTGTTCTCATCACCAAGTTTTGAATGTTGGGCTAAAGAGGTAGCCCCTGCAAAGAGCAAAAATTGCAGGAATCACATCAGGGACATTGCATGCTTCATTTGTATATCTTTACCATAAACACTGCCACATTTGCCAACCTCAATTTGCACCCCAACCATTTTGTCTGCAAGAAAGCAGTGGGGATGCATCACAGCATACCCCCAAGCAGCTTTTCACCTCCACTTACCTCATATGGGCTGAAAACTTGACAGGTTAAGGCAGAAAGCATTGGCTATGATTCCTTGACTGTCATTCAAAATCAATTGAATTTGAGAAATATTTAGAGCCAATGGTGATGACTTGATTATTACATTTGTTCTGTATACAGAAAATATGAACACTAATGATTATCACTTACATGCCAGAAAATGGAAAAAGACAAGGACAGGCATGATTGGAAGTCATGGCAAGCGCGCAGGGGAACAGGGCATCAGACAGGCTTGTGGGGGGGTCGAAAGGTAGCACTAAACAGATTGGGAAGGAGGGGGAAGGGGAGGTGGAAAGAGCATTGGTGCCAGAAAGACAGAGAAGGAGGGAACAGTGGTGTCAGACAGAACCTCAATAGTGTGACCAGATTTAAACCAGAAATCCAGATTAAAAAGAAAATCAGCAAGAGTGTGCAGGCGGGGGAATAGGCAGCGTCGGGAGCGGGCAGTGGAGTGAGTGGGAAGCAGAGTGAGAGCTGACGGGCTTTGGCTCATTGGGCTTCGGCGTAAACAGGCAGAGGTGGGGTAGGTTTAGACAGTTTTTCCTGTGTCATTGGAAGAAAGGGGGAATTATGAGTGTGAGGCCAGTTTGTTGTTCTCAGTATCAGATGTGGGAGGTCCTGGAGTCAGCTAGCCTCCCGGACGTCCATACTGCGCCAGGTGCGTCGAGCTGCAGCTCCTAAGGGACCGCGTTGGGGATCTGGAACTGCAGCTCAATGACCTTCGTCTGGTTAGGGAGAATGAGGAGGTGATAGATAGGAGTTACAGGCAGGTGGTCACACCGGGGTCACGGGAGACAGACAAGTGGGTCACGGTTAGGAAGGGGAAGGGGAAAGGTCAGGTACTAGAGAGAACCCCAGTGGCTGTGCCCCTTAAAAATAAATACTCCTGTTTAAGTACTGTTGGGGGGAGCAAACTACCTGGGAGAAGCAACAGTGGCCATGCCTCAGGCGCAGAGTCCGGCCCGGCAGCTCAGAAGGGTAGGGAAAGGGAGGATGAGCAAACTGACCACAGCACCAAGGTACAGGGAGCCATCCAAGTGGGGGGAGAAACAAAAAATGTAGTAGAAATTGGGGATAGTACACTTTTGGATGCTGTTGGGGGGGGGGGACTTAGCAGGGGTAAGCCATGGTGTACAGGTCTCTGGCTCAGCGTCTGTCCTTGTGGCTCAGAAGGGAAGGGGGGAGAGGAGTAGAGGATTAGTCACTGGTGACTCCATAGTTAAAGGGACGGATAGGAGATTCTGCGGGAACAAGAGAGACTCGCGGTTGGTGTGTTGCCTCCCAGGAGCCAGAGTCCACGATGTCTCGGATCGTGATTTCAAAATCCTTAAAGGGGAGGGGGACCAGCCCCAAGTTGTGGTTCACATAGGCACTCAAGACAGGGAAAAGGGATGGGGATGTAAGGCAGAAATTCAGGGAGTTAGGGTGGAAGCTTTGGGCTAGAACAAACAAAGTTGTTATCTCTGGTTTGTTACCCGTGTTAGTGAGGAGAGGAATAGGGAGAGAGAGCAGTTGAACACGTGGTTACAGGGATGGTGCAGGAGTGAGGGATTCAGATACCTGGACAATTGGGGCTCTTTCTGGGGTAGGTGGGACCTCTACAAACAGGATGGTCTGCACTTGAACCAGAGGGGTACCAATATCTTGGGGGGGGAAATTTGCTAATGCTCTTCAGGAGGGTTTAAACTAATTCAGCAGGGGGGTGGGTACCTGAATTGTAGCTCCGGTGTACAGGAGGTTGAGAGTAGCGAGGTCATGGATGAGGTTTCAGAGTCGCAGGAGTGTACTGGCAGGCAGAAAGGCGGTTTGAAGTGTGTATACTTCAACGCCAGGAGCATCCGAAATAAGGTGGGTGAGCTTGCAGCATGGGTTGGTACCTGGGATTTCGATGTTGTGGCCATCTCGGAGACATGGATAGAGCAGGGACAGGAATGGTTGTTGCAGGTTCCAGGGTTTAGATGTTTCAGTAAGTGCAGGGAAGGTGGTAAAAGAGGGGGAGGTGTGGCATTGTTAGTCAAGGACGGTATTACGGTGGCAGAAAGGACATTTGATGAGGACTCGTCTACTGAAATAGTTTGGGCTGAGGTTAGAAACAGGAAAGGAGGGGTCACCCTGTTGGGAGTTTTTTTATAGACCTCCGAAAAGTTCCAGAGATGTAGAGGAAAAGATTGCAAAGATGATTCTGGATAGGAGCAAAAGTAACAGAGTCGTTGTACTGGGGGACTTTAACTTTACAAATATTGACTGGAAAAGTTATAGTTCGAGTACTTTAGAGGGGTCGGTTTTTGTCCAATGTGTGCAGGAAGGTTTCCTGACGCAGTATGTAGATAGACCAACAAGAGGCGAGGCCACATTGGATTTGGTACTGGGTAATGAACCAGGCCAGGTGTTAGATTTGGAGGTAAATGAGCACTTTGGTGACAGTGACCACAATTCGATTACGTTTACCTTAGGAAAAGGATAGGTATATACCAAAGGGCAGGAGTAGCTGGGGGAAAGGAAATTATGATGCAATTAGGCAAGATTTAGCTGGCATAGGTTGGGGAAGGAAACTGCAGGGGATGGGCACAATTGTAATGTGGAACTTGTTCAAGGAACAGCTACTACGTGTCCTTGATAAATATGTACCTGTCAGGCAGGGAGGAAGCAGACGTGTGAGAGAACCGTAGTTTACTAAAGAGGTTGAATCTCTTGTGAAGAGGAAGAAGGAGACTTATGTTAAGATGAGACGTGAAGGCTCAGTTAGGGCACTTGAGAGTTACAAGTTAGCCAGGAAGGACCTAAAGACAGAGTTAAGAAGAGCCAGGAGGGGACATGAGAAGTCTTTGCCAGGTAGGATCAAGGAAAATCCTAAAGCTTTCTATAGGTATGTCAGGAGTAAAAGAATGACTAGGGTAAGATTAGGGCCAGTCAAGGACAGTAGTGGGAAGTTGTGCGTGGAGTCTGAAGAGATAGGAGAGGCACTAAATGAATATTTTTCGTCGGTATTCACACTGGAGAGGGACAGTGTTGTCGAGGGGAGTACTGAGATGCAGGCTGTTGGACTGGATGGGATTGATGTTCATAAGGAGGAGGTGTTAGCAATTCTGGAAAGGGTAAAAATAGATAAGTCCCCTGGGCCGGATGGGATTTATCCTAGGATTCTCTGGGAGGCTAGAGAGGAGATTGCAGAGCCTTTGGCTTCGATCTTTGTGTCGTCATTGTCTGCAGGAACAGTGCCAGAAGACTGGAGGATAGCAAATGTTGTCCCCTTGTTCAAGAAGGGGAGTAGGGACAACCCTGGTAATTATAGATCGGTGAGCCTTACTTCTGTTGTGGGCAAAGTATTGGAAAGGATTATAAGAGATAGGATTTATAATCACCTAGAAAGGAATAATTTGATTAGGGATAGTCAGCACGGTTTTGTGAAGGGTAGGTCGTGCCTCACAAACCTTATTGAGTTCTTTGAGAAGGTGACCAAAGAGGTGGATGAGGGTAAAGCGGTTGATGTGGTGTATATGGATTTCAGCAAAGCGTTTGATAAGGTTCGCCATGGTAAGCTTTTGCAGAAAATACAGACACATGGGATTGAGGGTGATTTAGTGGTTTGGAGCAGGAATTGGCTAGCTGTAAGAAAACAGAGGGTGGTGGTTGATGGGAAATATTCATCCTGGAGTTCAGTTACTAGTGGTGTACCGCAAGGATCTGTTTTGGGGCCACTGCTGTTTGTCATTTTTATTAATGACCTGGATGAGGGCGTGGAAGGATGGATTAGTAAATTTGTGGATGACACTAAAGTCGTGGAGTTGTAGACAGTGCGGAGGGAAGTAGCAGGTTACAGAGGGACATAGATAAGCTGCAGAGCTGGGCTGAGAGGTGGCAAATGGAGTTTAATGCGGAAAAGTGTGGGGTGATTCACTTTGGAAAGAGTAACAAGAATACAGAGTACTGGGCTAATGGTAAGATACTTGGTAGTGTGGATGAACAGAGGGATCTTGGTGTCCATGTGCATAGATCCCTGAAAGTTGGCACCCAGGTTGATAGGGTTGTTAAGAAAGCGTACGGTGTGTTAGCTTTTATTGGTAGAGGGATTGAGTTTCGGAGCCAGGAGGTCATGCTGCAACTGTACAAAACTCTGGTGCGGCCGCATTTGGAGTATTGCGTACAGTTCTGGTCGCCGCATTATAGGAAGGATGTGGAAGTGTTGGAAAGGGTGCAGAGGAGATTTACCAGGATGTTGCCTGGTATGGTGGGAAAATCGTATGAGGAAAGGCTGAGGGGTTTGAGGTTGTTTTCGTTAGAGAGAAAAAGGTTAAGAGGTGACTTAATAGAGGCATACAAGATGATCAGAGGATTAGATAGGGTGGATAGGGAGAGCCTTTTTCCTCAGATGGTGATGGCTAGCACGAGGGGACATAGCTTTAAATTGAGGGGTGAGAGATATAGGACAGATGTTAGAGGTAGGTTCCTTTACTCAGAGAGTAGTAAGGGCATGGAATGCCCTGCCTGCAGCAGTAGTGGACTCATCAACATTAAGAGCATTCAAATGGTTATTGGATAAACATATGGATGATATTGGAATAGTGTAGATTAGAGGGGCTTTAGATTGGTTCCACTGGTCGGCGCAACATCGATGGCCGAAGGGCCTGTACTGCGCTGTAATGTTCTATGTTCTATGTTCTATAAACCAAAATCTGCTCAACCGTGGGTTCCACCTCTGGTGATGATAAAGCAAACAATATTGCCACTTTGTCAAACCGATGCAGCTCCATCACCTGACTGCCAACACCACTATCCCAACACCAAACTGGTGCTGCTCCACTATTCAATATTGATGTGGAGATGCCGGGGTTAGACTGGGGTGGGCACACAGTTCTGCACGCATGAGGCCACCTCAACCGAGATCTTGGGTTCATGTCACACTATATGTAACCCTTACCATTTGCCCTGGGCTTGCAAATTCCTACTAACTGTCCTGGCTTGAGACAATTCACACCTCTTTAACCTGTGATTATCCCTCTCTCCACTCACACTATCTGTACCAGTAAAGATTTATTATCTGCAACTACTTGCATTCCAACCATTATTTTGCAACTGTATCTCTGTCTATATATGCCGTGTTTGTGAACCCACCTCTCCACTCACCTGATGAAGGAGCAGCACTCCGAAAGCTCATGATTCTAAATAAACCTGTTGGACTTTAAACTGGTGTTGTGAGACTTCTTACCATTCAATATTGACAATGGCTGATCTGATTATGGCCTTAACTCCATTTTCCTACCTTTGTCCAACTCAGCCTTGAATATGTTAAATGACCCAG
Organism: Mustelus asterias; assembly: GCF_964213995.1. Lineage (NCBI taxonomy): Eukaryota > Metazoa > Chordata > Chondrichthyes > Carcharhiniformes > Triakidae > Mustelus > Mustelus asterias. The sequence goes on along the minus strand of NC_135810.1, from coordinate 72,814,468 downwards.
CCTTCACTGCTCTTTGCGGAATTCCAAAGTCTAACAACCCGCAAAGAAAAAATCTTCCTCATCTAACTTAAATGAGAATGCCTTTAGTTTTAAACAGTGCTGTCTAGTTCTAGATTCCCCACCTGGGGATAAATCCTCCCAGCAGCCTTGCATATATCTCAATGACTCCTGACATCTTGTTCTCCATCAGCTTAAGTAACTTCACTAATACATTACTTGTAAAGCACAGCTAAAGACATACTGTTTTCTTTAACTGATTAGGAGTAAGACCCTGGAAATATAAGACATGTCTAATGTAAAATATTGCATTTGAGCACACTTCGTGCATCAAACGTTATAAACTTTGCTGTCCATATTTATAATAGACACAGCCTGTATAAACTTTCACATGCTAATTACATCTTGTAACAATCTCAGAGAAACTATTGTTTCACAACAACTCAGCTTCTCAAACTACTGCAATGAATTCCCCATTTAAGCTAGTAATAAGAAATGAATTATAATCAGAATATAGACAGAATGTTTGACTTTAAAACAGGAACTGAATGATACTTGTGGATCTGGTCCAATTAACCTTTTAATTGAACTTTACTTAAACATGACACTCAGATTTTGCTTCAGTGTGCTGTGATAAGGGAGCTCAGCATGCATTCTACTCGAGTTTGTGGTTCATTTATTTTTTTACATCAATTTTGCAAATATTTGCAGGATCCATTTTACATACCTTATCCAAAATTTTGGTCTTTCCTGTGTCAACATGCCCAAGAACACAAATAACTGGTGCTCGGAGTTTTTCAGTGTTTGCATTTATGATGTTTTCTGCTCTGCGTTTCTAAGAAAGCATAAGAAGATATTTCTAAAACAGAAAGCAATTAAAATATCCAGCAAGTCTCAAGTTATGGGTTTTTTTAAAAAGCAATTTCATGTTAAAAGCAACGACAGGAACAGGCTCATTTACCTCAATTTCATTCCATAGCTCTCTACCCTCACCAACAGAAATGTTATCCATCTCAAAACATTAATTGATTCAGAATCCGCTACCTTTTGGTTGTCTGGTGGGGAGCATGGGGTTTTGCGGGGTGTTCCAAATTTCCATTATACTTTCAGTTAAAAACTGAATTTTGATATTACTCCAAAATGACCTAGCTCTAACTCTAAGTTTATGCTCTGGTTCTGGATTTCCCTAACACAGTAAATAGCTTCTATGCAAGCGCTTACTTTAAATTATCTTCAAGATTGACAGACTGCAATTCAAAATGTCACTGACATGTACTTTTACTGCTACTAAATGGCAAACTGGAAAGAGACTGTTTTGGTGGTTTAATGGGTAAAAGTACCATGTCAAGTCAAAGGAAATTTCCAGCTTGAATTCCTGTTTGTGCTGAGTTAGATCACCTCAATTGGGAGAGGGGCAGTGAAGCTCCATGTGCTTTTTATATCACTGACTAGCATTCCTGCTTATCTTTTACCCAATCCTAGGACTGCAAATGTAAATAGCGGGCGAGGTCTAACATGATAATATCAGCAGCTGAAGTTTCAAGCAACTGACTATCCAACATCACAAATGAAAGACAATCAATTGGAGCCACTGAATTATAACTGGAAATGTAGTTACACAAGAACATAAAAAGCAAGAGCAGGCCATTTGGTCCCTCATGCCTGTTCTAACTCAGTAGATCATTGCTGATCTGATTAGGTCTCAACTCTACTTTCCTACCTGTTCCCCATTAACTCTCAACTCCCTTGTAGATCAAAAATCTCTAACTCACTTTGAATATATTCAATGACACCAGCCTCCACCACTCTCTGGGGTAGAGAATTTCAAAACTAACAACCATCAGAATAAATTCTTCCCGCTAAATGTGAGACCCCTTATTTTTAAACTGTGCCTCTTAGTTCTAGACTCCCATACAAGGAGAGACATCTAGCCTGTCAAGCCCCCTCAGAACCTTATGGGCAGAATTTTATGAGATTTTTTTTCTAAGTGTCCAGCTAGCGTGAAAACAGGAGAGTTGCTGATCTGTTTTTCAAGTGAGTTTTCACTCCCAATTTTATGCATTTAGACTTTGAAAATATGGGCTAGACCATTTCTAGCCACTCGAGGCAGAGGGCGGGGCTTAACTTACCAGACAGCCAGAGACTCAGATCACATGCGCAGAAAGAGCGGAAAAAAACAGCTCTGCCCCACGGGCCAGATACAGCCTCCCATTCCCTTACCCACCCCTCCCCACCGAACCCCTGGCACATGGCCCCCTCATCACGCCCCTAGCCCTAATGGCGGACTGATATGACCCTCTCTCTCCCAATCATCACAGGGGCACACAACCCCCCCACTCCATCAGCACACCTGCAAGTGCTGACTTGGCTCACCCTTTATATTAACAAGGCAAACAGCATTAGACTTGCTGGAATGCTCTAACGGGCGTGTGACTCCCCCAAACTGATTGCAGCTGATCTGCCCTAACAAGGGAGAGCTCCATAAAAACCCCTAGGATGGGCAGGCAGTGCAGGAAGAAATGGCCTCCAGGAAGACAGTTCCCCGTTTTTCTGATGCTGATCTGGCCAGGTTGCTGGAGGCGGTAGAGACAAGGTGGGACACCCTCTCTCCCCCCCCCCCCCTCCCCCCTCCCAGCAAGACACTATCCCAGAGGAAGGGATGGAAACGCAGCCTGGGAGGCAGTGGCAGCATACATGAGTGCCAGGGCACTGACCAGGAGAACCGGGAAGCAGTGCTGCAAAAAACTGAATAACCTAATCCAGGCAGCAAGGGCAAGTGTTTTACCTTCCCCAGATCCCCCCACCTACAGCACCCTGCATGTTTTCAGCCCGACCCCCAAGCACCTCCCTTCTTCCACCCAAGAGTATCACAAACCTTACCCTATGAAGGCCACTCCCTGAAACCCTGCAGGACTCATGCCATCAGATTTGACATGGCTCCTTCTGTCACCACAACAGAAGAATACCTATAATTGCCAAGAGAAAGCAAAGACAGGGGGTGGAGATCCGGGTCCTCACCCCCTTTGTGGAGCAAGCACTGGAGCTTGCGGGAGAGGACGACATCCGGACCATTAGCAACAGCATGGTCAGGCCTGGAGCATAGAAGTGAGCACCTGCCAATCCTCCACTTGTTGGAGAAATCTCAAGTAAGTTGCATGCAGCCCAGATTCCTCTCCCACCCTTGCCCTCTTGTGTCCAGTGTTGCATGAAGGGACCCCAACACACCTGGGCCATCTGGCATCATGGCTCCCACTGCTGCTCTTGCCCATCCTGCTCCCACCCATCCTGCCCCTGACAGCTCGGAAGACTCCTCAAAGGAAGCGGATGAAGGGGCCTCCGAGGCCGGCACCAGTTTTGCATCAGCTTCTACCTCGCAATTCACCATCCCAGAGACTCTCATCAGTGGGTCAGGTTAGTGGCGGGGCATCTGGGTCACTCGCTGGTGCGCACATACATCTGCTGGAGGAGGGAACATCCAAAGTCTCTGGCATGTGGGGGCCTACTGGCTGGCCCCAGGCTACATGCTGGGCCTCTGTGATCACTTCTCCCTCAGCTGCTGGAGATGCAGCAACAGAGCCGGGGAATGCAGGAGGGGCTGATGGCAACACTGGACCAACTGCAAGGCTGTTGGGAGGAGTTCCAAAGCTTTCAGGTGGACCAGCCTGTCTTGCATGGTTCCCAGGCCAAAACTGCAAGGGTGGCATCCCCATAACCACCCCCGCCCACACACAGACAGACTTCCAGCAACACATACTCCCATACCCACCTCTCCACAGCCCCCCCAGCAACACCCCCCCCACCCCCACAGATCCCAGAATGTCAACAGAGCCTCCCTGCTACCCCTCCTCCCCCACTCCCAAACACACACCCAGAACCCATGCAGTGGTGGCCACAGACAGTGCTGCTTGACAAGTCCTGAGGTTGCAGCACTGCCGCTTCAGAGAGTTTCCAGCCCATCTCCCACCTGCAACAGTGCTTGTTGCTGCACGCACTAGGGCCCAGAGTCAGCGCTAAGACCCAAGGTCAGCGCTCTGAGCCAGGTCCTTCTGAGAGTCCGAGGTTGGACCCCGTAAGCACCAACAGCCCTCCATCCTCCCAGACCCAAAACGCAACATGGCCGCCATGAAACAACCCCCTCTGAGCAGCATGGAGCAGTCTGAACGTGGAGATTTACCTCCTTGCTCACCCTCACTGACCAAGTGCCTGAATCCGACTTTTATAGAGGAGATATTTTCCTGACTAACCTGCCTGCAATGAACGAGGTCGTTAAGGGAGGTGAGCTGGGACAATTGGGAGTGAAGCTCGCTAATGGCATTGTGATGAATGCATAAAAAATGCAAATTGGCGTTTCGCCTGTTTTGGGCAGGCTCCCAGTCGGCCAATATTTTTGGTAAAATGGGAATAGGCACAAAAATGGGCCCCATTCTCGCTAGTCACATTGCATGCAATTTCACAACATTTTCCCGCCACAAAACGAGCATGATGGGGTCCTAAAATTCCACCCTATATGTTTCAATAAGATTACCTCTCATACTTCTAAATTCCAATGAGTATAGGCCCAACCTGCTCAACTTTTCCTAATGAGAAAATCCCTTCATCCCAGGAATCAGTTTAATGAACTTTTCTGAACTGCTTCTAATGCAATTATATCCTTCCTTAAATGAGACCAAAAGTGTAACAGTAGTCTAGGTGTGGTCTCATCAATACCCTGTAAAGTTGTAGCAAGACATCTCCTACTTTTATACTCCACCCCCCCTTGCAATCAAGGTCAATATTCCATTTCTCTTCTTAATTACTTGCTGTATCAGCATTCTAACATTTTGTGATTCATGTACAAGGACACTGCAACATTCTGAAGTCTCTCTCCATTCAAATAATATCCCATTTTTCTATTCTTCCCACCAATGTTAGAAATCTCTCATTTTTCCACATTATACTCATCAGCCAAATTTTTGCTCACTCACTTAACCTATCTATGTCCCTTTGCAGACTCTGTACTTGCCTCACAACTTGCTTTCCTACCTATCTTTATATCTTTAGCAAATATGGCTATAATACACTTGGTCCCTTTATCCAAGTCATTAAGTTAGATTGCAAGTAGTGCAGACCCCAGTATCAACCCCTATGGCACTCTGCCCTGTTAAAATGATCCATTTATCCCGACTCTGTTTCCTGTCAGTTAGCCAATCCTCCATGCATACTAACATGTTAGCTCTAAAACCATAAGCTCTTATCTTGCAAGCCACTTTTTAAGTGGCAGCTTGTTGAATGACGTTTGGAAAGCGAAATGCTTAAGACTTATTAGTTCCCCTTTATTCATCCTGCTTGTTAAATTTTCAAATAGCTTTAATAAATTTGTCAAATACCCTTTCATAAAACCACATTAGGAAGAATCACCATCTTTAAGAGGGAGTGAGGAAAGGAGGAAGCACGTGGAAAATTTGAAATAAAAATAAACAAGTATAGTACTATTATAATCATATCTAAAGATTGGAAAATGAGTACACAATGTGAAAGACTGTATAGATTTTCTTAAGCTACATTAAGACCACAACAGAAAACACCCGTGCAAATATGAATTCTACCCATATAGACTTATCTGCTCATTGATATCATTCAAGGTATTAGAATGTCAGACTGGAATTATTATTTTTTAAGTAGAAATGATACCTCAATACGTCGCTTTGCTTCATCATAAATTCGTTCTTCTTTTGTTCGGCCATCATCTGAATCGGATTCAAGTTCAGAATCTGAGCTAAATTCTTTTGTCAATTTCATTTTCTCACTCTTTACCACTTCAGGTTCTTTACCCACTCTCTCTGATGCTGTCCTGGTTTCACCAAAACCTCGTTCTTCCTCTTCACTTTCCTCACTTGCTCCTTCATCATCACTCTCTTCTTCCTCTTCCTCTTCATCCTCCTCCTCATCTTCCTCCTCTGCAGCCTCCTCTTTTACTTCAATATGGACAGTTTTCACGTCTATCAAAGATTTTTCAAATTATCAGGATTAACCAAGGAAACTTTTTAACTTAAAAGTATTGCAAGATAGATATAACTAGTGGAAAGACTAATCTGAAAAAGCTTAGGCAAATAAAGTCCAAAGATGTGCGGGTTAGGTTGATTGGCCATGCTAAAATTGCCCTTAGTGTCTTGAGATGGGTAGATTAGCGGGTAAATATGTAGGGATATGGGGGTAGGGCCTGGGTGGGATTGTGGTCGGTGTAGACTCGATGGGCCGAATGGCCTCTTTCTACACTGTAGGGTTTCTATGATTTCTATGATTACTGGTTTAAATATGTAAGCTTTAAATTTTGAGAGAGAATGAAAGATTTTCATTCCAAAACAACAGGTTTAGATTAGATATATTTGTACTCTTATTTCACTTTAAAGCCTTTAGGGTCAGGGAAATTGCAACAGATGCTCACCTTTTTCTTGTTCATGGTCACTTGCCATAGCTTCCCAATCATCAGGATCAGCATCATCCTTTTTCTCTTCAGGTTCTTTGAAACAAAATTTCAAACAAGCTTCTAAATATTCAACTTTAAAATTAAAAAATATATCTTAATATACACCAGAAGTTGTTTTAGTCAAGAATTTTACACTTGGGAAATATGTACTGTTATGGTGAAATGCATGTATTTTTGTACAAGGCAAAATTGTTCAGGTTAGCCATTTTGAAAGGTAATTAAATTTATGAAAATTTCAAGTTCTATGTGGCATTACATGGCCACATGAATAAAATTAGCACAAGTATCCGGGAAGCTCAGGACCTGATGTGTGCCTGATTTGGAGATTTTACCTATTTTGGGTACAAAGAACAAAGAACAATACAGCACAGGAACAGGCCCTTCAGCCCTCCAAACCCGTGCCGCTCCCTGCTCCAAACTAGACCATTCTTTTGTATCCCTCCATTCCCACTCCGTTCATATGGCTATCTAGATAAATCTTAAACGTTCCCAGTGTGTCCGCCTCCACCACATTGCCTGGCATCGCATTCCAGGCCCCCACCACCCTCTGTGCAAAATATGTCCTTCTGATATCTGTGTTAAACCTCCCCCCCTTCACCTTGAATCTATGACCCCTCGTGAACGTCACCACCGACCCGGGGAAAAGCTTCCCACCGTTCACCCTATCTATGCCTTTCATAATTTTATACACCTCTATTAAGTCTCCCCTCATCCTCCGTCTTTCCAGGGAGAACAACCCCAGTTTACCCAATCTCTCCTCATAACTAAGCCCCTCCATACCAGGCAACATCCTGCTAAACCTCCTCTGTACTCTCTCCAAAGCCTCCACGTCCTTCTGGTAGTGTGGCAACCAGAACTGGACGCAGTATTCCAAATGCGGCCGAACCAACGTTCTATACATCTGCAACATCAGACCCCAACTTTTATACTCTATGCCCCGTCCTAAAAAGGAAAGCATGCCATATGCCTTCTTCACCACCTTCTCCACCTGTGACGTCACCTTCAAGGATCTGTGGACTTGCACACCCAGGTCCCTCTGCGTATCTACACCCTTTATGGTTCTGCCATTTATCGTATAGCTCCATCCTACATTATTTCTACCAAAATGCATCACTTCGCATTTATCTGGATTGAACTCCATCTGCCATTTCTTTGCCCAAATTTCCAGCCTATCTATATCCTTCTGTAGCTTCTGACAATGCTCCTCACTATCTGCAAGTCCTGCCAATTTTGTGTCGTCCGCAAACTTACTGATCACCCCAGTTACACCTTCTTCCAGATCGTTTATATAAATCACAAACAGCAGAGGTCCCAATACAGAGCCCTGCGGAACACCACTAGTCACAGGCCTCCAGCCAGAAAAAGACCCTTCCACTACCACCCTCTGTCTTCTGTGACCAAGCCAGTTCTCCACCCATCTAGCCACCTCCCCCTTTATCCCATGAGATCCAACCTTTTTCACCAGCCTACCATGAGGGACTTTGTCAAACGCTTTACTAAAGTCCATATAGACGACATCCACGGCCCTTCCCTCGTCAACCATTCTGGTCACTTCTTCAAAAAAGTCCACCAGGTTAGTGAGGCATGACCTCCCTCTCACAAAACCATGCTGACTATTGTTCATGAGTTTATTGCTTTCTAAATGCGCATACATCCTGTCTCTAAGAATCTTCTCCAACAACTTCCCCACCACGGACGTCAAGCTCACCGGTCTATAATTACCCGGGTTATCCTTCCTACCCTTCTTAAATAACGGGACCACATTCGCTATCCTCCAATCCTCTGGGACCTCACCTGCGTCCAGTGACGAGACAAAGATTTGCGTCAGAGGCCCAGCGATTTCATCTCTCGTCTCCCTGAGCAGCCTTGGATAGATTCCATCAGGCCCTGGGGATTTGTCAGTCTTTATATTCTCTAACAAACCTAACACTTCCTCCCTTGTAATGGAGATTTTCTCCAACGGTTCAACACTCCCCTCCGAGACACTCCCAGTCAACACATCCCTCTCCTTTGTGAATACCGACGCAAAGTATTTATTTAGGATCTCCCCTACTTCTTTGGGCTCCAAGCGTAATTCACCACTTTTGTCCGAGAGGTCCGATTTTTTCCCTGACAACCCTTTTGTTCCTAACGCATGAATAAAATGCCTTGGGATTCTCCTTAATCATGTCTGCTAAGGACATTTTGTGACCCCTTTTTGCCCTTCTAAATCCCCGTTTGAGTTCTTTCCTACTTTCTTTGTACTCCTCCACAGCTTCCTCCGTTTTTAGCTGCCTGGACCTAACATACGCCTCTCTTTTCTTTTTGACCAGTCCCTCAATTTCCCTGGTTATCCACGGTTCTCGAATCCTATCCTTCCTATCCTTTTTTTTTTTTACAGGCACATGCCTGTCCTGCAGCCCTAACAACTGTTCCTTAAAAGACTCCCACATGCCAGATGTGGATTTACCCTCAAACAGCCTCTCCCAATCAAGAGCTGCCAATTTCTGCTTAATCCCACTAAAGTTAGCCTTCCCCCAATCCAACACCTTACCCTTGGGACACCACTCATCCTTTTCCATCACTATCCTAAAGCTAACAGAATTGTGGTCACTATTTGCCACATGTTCCCCTACCGAAACTTTGAAGACCTGACCGGGCTCATTCCCCAGTACTAGGTCCAGTATAGCCCCCTCTCTAGTCGGGCTATCTACATATTGTTCCAAAGAACCCTCCTGTACGCATTTTACAAATTCCTCCCCATTCAGAGTCCCAGCTCTCAGCGATTTCCAGTCTATACCAGGGAAATTGAAGTCTCCTACGACAACAACCCTATTTTTCCTGCACCTATCCAGTATCTCCTGACATATCCGTTCTTCCACTTCCCTTGAGCTGTTGGGGGGCCTGTAGTATACCCCCAACATAGTGACTGCGCCCTTCCTGTTTCTAAGCTCCACCCAGAGTGACTCGTTACACAACCCCTCTGAATTGTCCTCCCTCTGCACCGCTGTAACATGCTCTCCAACTAATACTGCTACTCCCCCACCTTTTTTGGCCCCTCCTCTGTCTCGCCTAAAACACTTGTACCCCGGAATATTCAGCTGCCAGTCCTGTCCCTCTTTCAACCAAGTCTCTGTCACCGCAACCACATCCAAATTCCTTGTGAGCATTAAGGCCCTAAGTTGGTCTGTCTTACCTGCTACGCTCCTTGCATTGAAGTATAAGCACTCCAGACCTCCAGGCCCAGTGAGGTCATCCTCCCCCAGAGTGCTCTTCTTCTTTGCCAGCCTTGTCCCAGTTCCGAGCTCGTCCCCAGCCTCTACACTTGTAGACCTAATATTTTGATCCCCACCCCCCTGCCATACTAGTTTAAACCCCCCCGAACTGCACTAGCAAAACTCCCAGCCAGGATATTCGTGCCCTTCCAACTTAGTTGTGACCCGTCCTTCTTGTACAGGTGCCATCCTCTCCTGAAAACTTCCCATTGATCTAGGAAAATGAAGCCCTCCCTCCTGGACCAGTCCTTTAGCCAAGCATTTAATTGTACTAACTCCCTATTCTTAGCCTCACTGGCACGAGGCATTGGGAGCAGCCCAGAGGCACTAGGCCTAGCATCTACTGATAACACGTGAAATAAAAGTATGAAAAACAAATAAAAGGATTTTATTCAGATTGCTACATCCGACATGCCAGCTTAGAATGTAGCTGGTTTTTGGGTCCTCCCAGATTTTCAAACATCGGATAAGGGGTATGGTATCTGTATTACTTTTGTAAAAATGAAAGACTTTTTGAGTTGTACTAATAAAGAAAATATGTTTAAATTAAAGGAATACAATTTAAATGCAAAATAGTAATCTGTACACACAAATGCTTATATTCATTTTCCTTTTTGACAAACAAAATTGCTATAAAAAACACTAAACATACATGTAAACAAAATATTTCCTTCCTAGTTTTCTCCCCTTCACATAACAGAAGTCGTACATTTCCTAGCTGGGATACAATTTCACAAGTGCCCACTCTTCCAGATGAATTTGAAAGATTGAGCATGGTGACTTCTTGCAGCTGTCCCCAGCATACCTTCAAACGGAATCTTTTATTCTTGTTCTATGCTCTTGAAAACTGTACTCTAACTCTTTTAAACTCGCAACACAGCATATTCTGCACCCTATTCTTTCCTTCTCCTCTATGTACTCTATGAACAGTATGTTTTGTCTGTAACAGATCACAAGAAAAAATAATTTCCAATACATGTGACAATAATAAATCAATTCAATCAATTGGCGCCCTGCCCAAGTAGCCACTATTCGACCATGACCGAATAACTATCAACTGGAGATTGTGAAAAGTCATTTTAAAGCTAATTTTTAAAGGTGAAGTTAATTGGGGAAATGGAAAATTTTCAAAATGAAAACGGCATTTAATTATTAACAGAGTGACTAGGGAGAAACTATTTCAGAGATCGGTGTCACGAATGAAGGGCTAACGGGAGGACTTTGAATAGTGTGGAGGAGCAGAGGGATCTAGGTGTATGTGTGCATAGATCCCTGAAAGTTGGGAATCAAGTAGATAAGGTTGTTAAGAAGGCATATGGTGTCTTGGCGTTTATTGGTAGGGGGATTGAATTTAGGAGTCGTAGCGTTATGTTGCAACTGTACACAACTCTGGTGCGGCCGCACTTGGAGTACTGTGTGCAGTTCTGGTCCCCACATTACAGGAAGGATGTGGAGGCTTTGGAGAGGGTGCAGAGGAGGTTTACCAGGATGTTGCCTGGTATGGAGGGGAGATCCTATGAGGAGAGGCTGAGGGATTTGGGATTGTTTTCGCTGGAAAGGCGGCGGCTAAGAGGGGATCTTATTGAAACATATAAGATGATTAGAGGTTTAGATAGGGTGGATAGTGATAGCCTTTTTCCTCTGATGGAGAAATCCAGCACGAGGGGGCATGGCTTTAAATTGAGGGGGGGTAGTTATAGAACCGATGTCAGGGGTAGGTTCTTTACCCAGAGGGTGGTGAGGGATTGGAATGCCCTGCCAGCATCAGTAGTAAATGCGCCTAGTTTGGGGGCGTTTAAGAGATCCGTAGATAGGTTCATGGACGAAAAGAAATTGGTTTAGGTTGGAGGGTCACAGTTTTTTTTTTTAACTGGTCGGTGCAACATCGTGGGCCGAAGGGCCTGTTCTGCGCTGTAATGTTCTATGTTCTATCAATTTAAAATTGATAATGTGGATAGTAATTAGCAGAAATTTCTTTACACAGATCCTTAAGTGATGCAATAGCTTTTTCCTTTGCCTTGTGTATTGCAACTTTTCATAACTGCTATCCAGATTGTTCTCTTTTTGTCCTTAATTGATGTGATAAAGACAATAGCAAGCTATGGAGCAGAGTCGTTGCACAGGAGTGAATGGAGAGCAGGGAAATGGAGCTTCATTCTGCAGCCTGGAATAGAGCGTATAATTTTGAAGTTTGCAGATGATACAAAACTTGGCAACATAGTAAATAGCAAGCAGGATAGGAGCTGTCTTCATGAGAGCACAAATGGACTGGTGAAATAGTCAGAATACTGGAGGGGTGCAAATGTTGGAAGGTGGGAGAACAAATTGATAAAATAGTTAATAAAGCACGTGGGATACTTCGCTTTGTAATTAAGAAAACAAGGAAGTCACATTAAACCTTTACAAAAGTCTGGTTAGACTTCAGCTGAGGTTGCATACAGTTCAGGGCACCATAAGACCATAAGACATTGGAGCAGAATTAGGCCACTTGGCCCATCGATTCTGCTCCGCCATTCAATCATGGCTGATATTTTTCTCATCCCCATTCTCCTGCCTTTTCCCCATATTAATGAAGAACCTATCTATCTCTGTCTTAAAGACACTCAATGGCCTGGCCTCCACAGCCTTCTGCGGCAAAGAGTTCCACAGATTCAGCCACACTCTGGCTAAAGAAATTCCTCCCCATTTCCGTTTTAAAGGATCGTCCCTTTAGGCTGAGGTTGTGCCCTCTGGTTCTAGTTTTTCCTACTAGTGGAAACATCCTCTCCACGCCTACTCTATCCAGGCCTCGCAGTATCCTGTAAGTTTCAAAAGATCCCCCCTCATCCTTCTAAACTCCAATGAGTACAGACCCAGAGTCCTCAACCGTTCCTCATACAACAAGCTTTTCATTCCAGGGATCGTTCTTGTGAACCTCCTCTGGACTCTTTCCAAGGCCAGCACATCGTTCCTTAGATATGGGGCCCAAATATTCCAAATAGGGTCTGATCAGAGCCTTATACAGCCTCAGAAATACATCCCTGCTCTTGTACTTTAGCCCTCTCAACATGAATGTTAACATTGCATTTGCCTTCCTAACTGCCGACTGAACCTGTACGTTAACCTTAAGAGAATCTTGAACAATGACTCCTAAGTCCCTTTTTGTTTCTGATTTTCTAAGCATTTCCCCATTTAGAAAATAGTCTATGCCTCCATTTCTCCTTGCAAAGTGCATAACCTCACACTTTACCACGTTGTATTCCCTCTGCCACTTCTTTGCCCACTCTCCTAACCTGTCCAAGTCCTTCTGCAGCCCCCCCCTGCTTCCTCAATACTACCTGTCCCTCTACATATCTTTGTGTCATCTGCAAACTTAGCAACAGTGCCTTCAGTTCCTTTTTCCAAATTATTAATGTATATTGTGAAAGGTTGTGGTCCCAGCACCGACCCGAGGCACACCACTAGTCACCGGCTGCCATCCTGAAAAGGACCCTTTTATCCCCACTCTCTGCCTTCTGCCAGTCAGCCAATCCTCTATCCATGCCAGGATCTTACCCTTAACACCATGCACCATGGGCTCTTAACTTATTTAACAGTCTCCTATGTGGCATTCTTTCAAAGGCCTTCTGGAAATCTAAGTAAATCACGTCCACTGATTCTCCTTTATCTAACTTCCTTGTTACCTCCTTATTAACCTTTAGTGCTGATTAACTTAAAGTGCAACTAGATAACATTGGGGTTCCAAATGCTTGAAAAATGTTAACCTGTGTGAAATTGAGGTGTATTACAGACTAATTTAAATATAGGATGAGTGTCAGATTTGTCAGACATGGCCTCCCCTTAACGAAGCCGTGCTGACTCAGTCCTAATTTATCATGCACTTCCAAGTACTCTGCAATCTCATCTTTAATAATGGACTCTAAAATCTTGCCAATGACCGAAGTCAGGCAAACCGGCCGATAATTTCCCGTCTGCTGCCTCCCTCCCTTCTTAAAGTGGTGTTACATTAGCTACTTTCCAGTCCTCTAGGACCCTCCAGCAATTCCTGAAAGATCACCACCAACGCATCCACAATTTCCTCAGCTATCTCTTTTAGAACCCTGGGGTGTAGTCCTTCCAGTCCAGGTGATTTATCCACCTTCAAACCTTTCGGTTTCCCTAGAACCTCCTCCTTAGTGATGGCCACTACACTCACCTGTGCCCCCCCACCCCCCCCAGCCCCCTTTCATAGCGCTGATCGTTCATCAGGTGAGTTCAATCAAAAATCCCACTCACCTGATGAAGGAGCAGCGCTCCGAAAGCTTGGGATACCGAATAAAACTGTTGGACTTTAACCTGGTGTTGTGAGACTTCTTACTGTGCCCACCCTAGTCCAATGCCAGCATCTCCACATCAAGAAAAATAGGTTAAGGGGAGTTCTACTAGAAACAATCAAAATTACCAGGGGTTTCAATAAAGCAAGTAAGGAGAAGTTGCCTCTTCTGTCATGTGTGTAAGTAACCTGGTCATAGATTTAAAATAATTGGCAAAAAGAGAGGAAAATTAGAAAAAAATGTTTTCATAGATTGCTTTGAGGTTCGGAACGCACAACCTAAAAGTCTGGTGAAATTGAAATTCACAGGAACTTTCAAAACAGAATTGTACTTGGAGGACAGATTTGCAGAGCCATAGAGGAAAACCCTGGGGCTTAGGATTAAATTGGGCAGCTCTTTGACAGAGCTTGCACCGGCATGACAGGTGGGATGGTTTTCTCCTGCAATCCAAAGTTCAAATGATTCAATGCCCACATTCAGCTAAATCTAGCTAAAAGCTGAAACAAGAGTAAAGCTTTATAAAAAAAATTCCAAGACACAGAAGAGCATACAGCACAAGGCTTGAAGGTTAATACATACAGAACACTGCAGAGGAAAATAGATTCTGCCCTGCGCTGCAGCACAGCATGCAGAGCTTATTCTGTCTGAGTTATGCAACATAATGGATAATGTGTGTCTTTGTGTATCACTGAGCAAATACAAGTCGTACTGGTATTACCAGTACTACCTCACTACCTATACAAGTAGGTACAGAACATCAAGGATCAACTCCAATAAAAGCAAGACACTCAAAATTGTTTATGGGAACAACTTGCACATTAAACCACAAGGTATCCACAGCACATCGAAATTCCCAACAGGTGGCACAACTTCCGATACAAGATAAATAAATTACTAACCTGGTGTGGGTTCCAAAATCACTTCTGGTACCTCAGTCATCTCCAGTTCGAGTTCTTCATGTACTGGGGTTGGGGTGACCTCCAAAGCTTCTGTAATAAGGTAACATTCCATAAATATTTCAGCATGTTATTGGGCCAGGAATCCAGAACGTTTGAAGCAAATGATCCAACTCATTATGCAGGTCAATAAGCAAAACAAAAAGTTTGTCTATTTTGAGATTACGCTTTAATATATATGGCTTTCTTTATCAACACTGAGCATCACTTTAAGAGTCTTGTTGCAATTCAACATCTATACAAACATACAAAATAGCATAAATAAGCTGTTCAGACCCCTAAGCCTGCTCTGCCATTCAATAAGATAATGGTTGATGTGTTTGGATTTTTAATTCCACATTCTCACCTACCCCTGATAACCTTTGATTCCTTTGACATGCAAGAATCCATCTACCTCTGCCTTAAAGATATTCAGAGAATCTGTCTCCACTGCTTTCTGAGACAGTTCTAAAGTTACACCACCCTCAGAAAACAATTCTCCTAATTCTTGTCCTAAAAAGACAACCCCTAATAATAAAACAGCGCCCCCTCCCTAGTTCTGGACTCGCCCACAGGAAGAAACATCATCATTTCTGCATCCAACTTGTAAAGACCATTCAGAATCTTAAATACTTCAATCAAGTTGCCCCTCACTCTTCTAAACTCCAGGGGAAAGAAGCGTATTCTATGCACCTATCCTCATAAAAACAAAATGCTCATCCCAGTTATTAATCTAATAAATCTCCTCTAAGCCGCCACTAATACATTTACATCCTTCCTTAAATAAGGAGACCAAAATTGCACACATTATTTGAGATGTAGTCTCTTCAATCCCTTATATAATTGAAGCATAACGTCCTTTCTTTTATCTTCAATTCTTTTTGTAATAAGCCATCGGCCTTATTGATTACTTGTACCTGCGTACTAACATTTTAAGTTTGCAGACGACACAAAGGTTGGTGGAATTGCGGATAGCTAAGAGGACAGTCAGAGGATACAGCAAGATATAGATCAGTTGGAAACTTGGGCAGAGAGATGGCAGATGGAGTTTAATCCAGATAAATGTGAGATAATGCATTTTGGAAGGTCCATTACAGATGGGAAATATACAGTAAATGGCAGAACCCTTAACAGTGTTCTTAAGCAGGTCACTGAAAGTGGCAACGCAGGTGGAGAAGGTAGTCAAGAAGGCATATGGCATGCTTACTTTCATTGGCCGGGGCATTGAGTTTAAAAATTAGCAAGTCATGTTGCAGCTTTATAGAACCTTAGTTAGGCAGCACTTGGAATATAGTGTTCAATTCTGGTTGCCACACTACCAGAAGGATGTGGAGGCTATGGAGAGGGTACAGAAAAGATTTACCAGGACGTTGTCTGGTATGGAGGACCTTAGGTATGAGGAGAGGTTGGAGAGACTCGGTTTGTTCTCACTGGAATGATGGAGGTTGAGGGGGGTACCTGATAGAAGTCTACAAGATTATGAGGAGTATGGACAGAGTGGATCATCAGAAGCTTTTTCCCCAGGGTGGAAGAGTCAATTACTAGGGGGCATAGGTTTAAGGTGCAAGGGGCAAGGTTTAAAGGAGATGTACAAGGCAAGTTTTATTTTACAAAGAGGGTGGTGGGTGCCTGGGGGAGATAGTGAAAGCAGATATGATAGTCACTTTTAAGGGGCATCTTGACAAATACATGAATAGGGTGGGAATAGAGAGATATGGTCCTGGAAAGGTAGGGGTTTTAGTTCAGACGGGTAGCATGATCAGTGCAGGCTTGAAGGGTCTGTTCCTGTGTTGTAATTTTCTTTGCTCTAACACCTGGAGCAACATTTTATGTGCCTCCCAGACAGAGTCTAAGGCAGCGAGGGAAGCGTAAAATTGCATGCATAGGATTCCCCCAGGATCCCACCCACCCTGATGCAATTTCATGGGCAAGCGGACAGGTAGTCGGAAGGATGCCCTGTCACCTATTAAGGCCCTTAAACGGCCACTTAAGGGAGTTTTCCAACCCAGCTTCAATTTTTTTTAAATTTTTCTCCATTTTGGATGGAAAGGATCTCTTCAGAGTCGTCGTCCCCATCCTTCAGAACCATGGAACACCAGCTTTCCCACCACCCCCAACTTACTCCCAATGTGGCAATCACCTCACTCTCAACACATCCCCAGCGCTCGTTCCCTCGGAACCATGGGATTTAAGAACATAAGAAATAGGAGCAGGAGTAGGCCATCTAGCCCCTCAAGCCTGCTCCGCCATTCAATAAGATCATGGCTGATCTGATAGTGGGTTCAGTTCCACTTACCCGCCCGCTCCCCATAACCCTTAATTCCCTTAATGGTTAAAAATCTATCTATCTGTGACTTAAACACATTTAACGAGGTAGCCTCTACTGCTTCATTGGGCAGAGAATTCCAAAGATTCACTACCCTCGGGAAGAAGAAGTTCCTCCTCAACTCTGTTCTAAATTGACTCCCCTGTATTTTGAGGCTATGCCCCCTGGTTCTTGTTTCCATTGTAAGTGGAAATAACCTCGCTGCTTCTACTCTGTCTAGCCCCTTCATTATCTTATATGTCTCTATAAGATCTCCCCTCAACCTTCTAAACTCCAATGAGTACAGGCCCAGTCTACTCAATCTCTCCTCATAAGCTAACCCCCTCATCTCTGGATTCAACCTGGTGAACCTTCTTTGTACCCCCTCCAAAGCGAATATATCCTTTCTTAAATAAGGGGACCAAAATTGTACACAGTACTCTAGGTGCGGCCTCACCAGTACCCTGTACAGTTGCAGCATGACCTCCCTGCTTTTATACTCCACCCCTCTTGTGATAAAGGCCAACATTCCATTTGCCTTCTTGATTACCTGCTGCACCTGCAAACTGAGTTTTTGTGATTCACGCACAAGGACCCCCAGGTCCCTCTGCACAGTAGCAAGTTGTAATTTTTCACCGTTTAAATAATAGTCCATTTTACTATTATTCCTTCCAAAGTGGATAACCTCACACTTACCAACGTTATACTCCATCTGCCAGATCCTTGCCCACTCACTTAGCCTATCCAAATCTCTCTGCAGACTCTGTCCTCCACGCAATTTGCTTTCCCACTCATCTTTGTGTCATCCGCAAACTTTGTTACCCTACGCTCGGTCCCCTCCTCCAGATCGTCTATGTATATGGTAAATAGTTGAGGCCCCAGCACCGATCACTGTGGCACGCCACTAGTCACTGATTGCCAACCGGAAAAGCACCCATTTATTCTGACTCTCTGCTTTCTGTTAGATAGCCAATTCTCAATCCAAGCTAACACTTTACCCCCAGCTCCGTGTACCTTTATCTTATGCAGCAACCTTTGGTGAGGCACCGTATCGAATGCCTTCTGGAAATCTAAATACACCACATCCACCGGTTCCCCTCGGTCAACCGCACTCGTTACATCCTCAAAACATTCCAGTAAATTAGTCAAACATGACTTTCCCTTCATGAATCCATGCTGCGTCTGCTTGATGGAACCATTTTTTTCCAGGTGTCCTGCTATTTCTTCCTTAATGATAGATTCCAGCATTTTCCCAACTACGGATGTTAAGCTAACCGGCCTGTAGTTACCTGCCTTTTGTCTACCTCCTTTTTTTAAAACAGTGGCGTTACATTAGCTGTTTTCCAAACAGCTGGCACCTCCCCAGAGTCCAGTGAATTTTGATAAATTACAACTAATGCATTTGCTATTTCTTCTGCCGTTTCTTTTAGTACCCTAGGATGCATTCCATCTGGACCAGGGGACTTGTCTACCTTTAGTCCCATTAGCCTACCCAGCACTACCTCTTTAGTAATAGTGATCGTTTTAAGGTCCTCACCCCCTACAATCCCATGACTGTCAATTATTGGTAAGCTATTTGTGTCCTCCACTGTGAAGACCGACACAAAAAACTTGTTTAAGGCCTCGGCCATTTCCTCGTTTCCTATTATTAAATCCCCCTTCTCATCTTCTAAGGGACCAACATTTACTTCAGCCACTCTTTTCCGTTTTATATATTTGTAAAAACTTTTACTATCAGTTTTTATATTTTGTGCTAGTTTACTTTCATCATCTATCTTTCCTTTCTTTATTGCTTTCTTAGTAGTTCTTTGTTGTTTTTTAAAGCCTTCTCAATCTTCTAGTTCCCCACTAATTTTGGCCACTCTGTATGCATTGGTTTTTAATTTGATACTCTCCTTTATTTCCTTAGTTATCCATGGCTGGTTATCCCTTTTCTGACATTCCTTCTTTTTCACTGGAATATATTTTTGCTGAGTACTGAGAAAAATCTCCTTAAAAATCCTCCACTGTTCCTCATTTACCTGGAGAATGATCCTGGGACTTAGTTCCAGCCAGAGCACTGCAGTAATGTTTCTGGCCTCAGTCTCGTTCTTTTATCGCCCAGCTCTGCTCTCAGTCTCGCTCTTTTATCTCCCAGTTCCTCTCTCTCTTGCCCTCTTTTATCTCCAGGCTCCACTCTCAAGTCTCACTCTTTTATCCTCCTGGCTCCCCTCTCAGTCCCACTCTTTCTCACACTCTTATCTACCTGACTCTGTGCTCAGTCTTGCTCTTTCTCACACACATTATCTCCCTGGTTCTGCTCTATTACTGTCACTATATCATAACCCCAAACACCTCTTGCACTCAAAGGCAGTAGATTTCCTGCTTCCAAACAGTCTGGCTGTTGAAGCCTCTATTTGAACAACTAAGTCAACATCTACCAAACCAGATCATATTGATTCTGGTTCTATTTTCCAACCCCAGCCTTCTCTCCTTTAAATTGGCTATTTCTTCACAACTTAAATCATTACCCAAAAACAAGTAACATTGATATTGAAACTCCTACTTTCTTTACATTCATTCAACTCAAATGCACCATCTGCACTTTGACCAAATACTGCCCATATCACTCTGAACCCAGACAATCCTGCCCTTTACAACACAATTATTTCACCAGACATGTACTAGTGTCAGTGAATGCTCAAACCTAGTGGTTGCAGAATTCCCAGGAGAAAGATGAGAACATTCAACTTTACAAGTTTAGCCCAGACCACACCCCATACACCTATTTTCAGACACAGAGGCTGATGGGGATGCACAACAACTTGATAAGCATCTGGCGGAAGGAAAAGGTAGTTGACCAGAGTATTGCAGAGTTCTCAGGAGATGACAAGATTGGCTTTAGCAACCCCCTTAAAGTTCGCAGTTCCACTATCCTCAGTAAAAGTTGATCTGCTCACTTACCTCATTGCTATTTGAGTACTTAGTGCACAAATTACCTGAGGTGCTTCCCTGAACCTCTACAGTGACTAAAATTCAGAAGTACTCTGATGAATTTGAAGGTATTTGAAAGTCATATGGTCACAAAAAGAACTATGTAAATGAAAGCTCTTTTTCTTAATGCCTTTTTGCTGCCTTGAGAAAATCTTCCTTTATCATCCACTTACTTTTACTGTTTATCAACTTTTCTAAAAAAACTGTTTTCTGTCAACTTAAATCATTAACTCCTGTGATGAGTCAATCTCTGATTCATGACTTATCGGCCGTGCTCTCCACCACATCCATTCATCTTATCCAATAGAAGTATAGGGTTCAGAAATAGAAAATGCTGGAAAATCTCAGCAGGCCTGACAGCATTTGTGGAGAGAGAATAGAGCCAATGTTTTGAGTCTGGATGACCCTTTGTCAGAGCTCAGGTACAGGGTTGTTTTTGTTTGTTCTGACGAAGGATTGAGAGGAGAAATGTCTTCACCTAGAGAATGGTGAGCCTGTGGAATTCTCTACCACAGAAAGCACTTGAGGGCAAAATATTGTATGTTTTCAAGCAGTTATACATAATTCTTGGGGCTAAATGGATCAAAGGATATGGAGGGAAAGCAGGAACCAGTTGCTGAGTTGGATGACTAATGAATGGCGGGGCACACTCCAAGTCTGAATAGCCTAACCCTGCTCTTATTTTTTTGTAATGTGAGGCATTAATTGAATATAATTATTTTTTTTGTTTTACAGAGTTGTTTTAGATCTGATAAGGCGAAAAAGATTATAATTTGATACTGAAAAGAAAATAAACTAACCGATAAAAGAGAAGGCCAACAAATCTATCAAGTCTCATCCAGATATGGTGTAGTATACAAATACCATCAACCCAAATACCACACCACCAGTCGCACAATCTTCCAATAGATACAAAAATATGTTAACTCATCTTTGGGAATATCTCAGGATATAACTCCTCACCAACTCCTGAATACATTCAAGCAAACTCCAGGAGACTGCCACATTGACACAGAATTATTACAGTTATCCCTCACCCATCTTACATCTTCAGATATTTTCTACTAAAGTTCAACTGCTATATGTTGTGTGTACTTTGAGTCCACATACATTTAACTTAATTTTCATTTACTAAAGGTTTGCAGTTGCTACAAAAAGTTAATATGCACATTGATAAACGCCTTAAATGCATATGATTCATATCATATTCTAGACTAGTGAAGTAGCCTAAACACAAAGCACTCACCTTTATTTTCCTCTCCTTTGTTCTCCTGTTGTTTTTTCTTCTTTCTGGTATCATAGACTGGTCGTTTCTTTGGCATGGAATCTTTGGATGGCACATCAACACCTGTGAAACCAAAGTGCAATTCAGGACAAGATTTTTTCCTAAAATATATTTTCCTCCACTATGCCATTTACATGCTACCCAATATTTTCTATAATCTACAGCATTCTACGCCCTCTGTTTCTCTGTCAGTCAGGTGAATAACATTGACGAATCAAGAGAACTAACTTACCAAATTGCTTTAGCGTAATTAGTTGATTAGAAGTGAGGATTTGCAGATATAAAGCCATAAAATTTGAGTTGTAAAATTTCGGTGATTCTTTCCAGACTGAAAAGTGTCCAAGTTTCTCAAGTTTTTATTGATAACTGAGACATCAGAAAATAGCGATAAACCTCAATACAATGCACATCCATATTGATATATCACAAATTCCATTAATTTACTGCTGAGCAAGTTACAGCAGTGGTCTTTAATGGTCTGCCATTCATGTGCAGTTTAATTGTCAACATGTGTTGAGTTATTAAGACTCAAAATACATCACCATCCACAACTATAGTAATAAGCAAGCTGCGCACTTTAAGTTAAAGGAAATTTGGCATGTCAGCTACGACTCTAACCAACTTTTACAGATGCACCATAGAAAGCATTCTTTCTGGTTGTATCACAGCTTGGAACAGCTCCTGCTCTGCCCAAGACCGCAAGAAACAACAAAAGGTTGCGAATGTAGCCCAATCCATCAAGCAAACCAGCCTCCCATCCATTGACTCTGTCTACACTTCCCGCTGCCTCGGCAAAGCAGCCAACATAAATAAGGACCCCAAGCACCCCGGACATTCTCTCTTCCACCTTCCTCCTTCAGGAAAAAACTACAAAAGTCTGAGGTCACATATCAACCGACTCAAGAATAGCTTCCTCCCTGCTGCTGTCAGACTTTTGAATGGACTTAACTTGCATTAAGTTGATCTTTCTTTACACCCTAGCTATGACTGTAACACTACATTCTGCACTCTCTCATTTCCTTCTCTATGAACGGTATGCTTTTTCTGTATAGCGCAAGAAACAATACTTTTCACTATGTTAATACATGGTGACAGTAATAAATCAAAGTGGCACTGGCACTGAAAAGTGTACTGTTCTACCTGCTGTTCCAAAGACTCCTGTGGGCTTATTTGCATTAATTATGAAGTACCCCCGATGCTGCAGTAGATATCCTGGTGACATTAATACTATGAAATAATAGGAAAAGTAAATATTCCAACTTCATCTCTACCTTGAGCACGAAGAAGTTCAAGTGTAGCCTCAGCTCTTGCTTTCGCATCTCTCTGGGCTTTTGTCAACAGTTTGCCCTCCTTCTTCAAGCGTTCTTTTCTTTCTTTTTCTTTTTGTTTCTTCTTTTCTCTGCGTTCCTGTTCTAGTTTCTCCTGAAAATTCAAGACATTTCAGAATATTAAACAAAATGTTTACTAGCAACCCAGTTACACTTGATTCAGTGCAACTAAACACTGTACTCGAGAAACAGCAAAGTTATAATCCGTTTATAAAAGTTACTTCAAAATATCTACTTATTATAGCTATCCATCATATTCTGATTCACAAATTGTAAAATGATCCAAAATTTAGCACCCAAGTTAATTCACAGAATACTACAGAGCAGAAGAGGCCTTACAGCCCATCAAGTTCACACCGACGCATAAAAGATCCTGAATTACCCACCTAATCCCGCTTGCCAGAACTTGGCCCATAGCCTTGAATGTTATGGCGTGCCAAGTACTCATTCGGGTATTTTTTAAAGGATGCAAGACATCCCGCCTTCCACTACTCTCCCAGGCAGTGCATTCCAGACCATCACCACTCTCTGGGTAAAAATGTTGTTCCTCAAATCCCCCCCCAAACCTCCCATCCCTCACTTTTAACTTACGTCCCCTCGTAACTGACCCTTCAACTAAGGGGAACAATTGCTCTCTATCCACGCCCCTCATAATCTTGAACACCTTAATCAGGTTGCCCCTCTGTCTTCTCTGCTCCAGAGAAAACAACCCAAGCCTATCCAACCTTTCTTTATAACTTAAATATTCCATCCCAGGCAACATCTTGGTGAATCTCCTCTGCGCCCCTTTCAGTGCGTTCACATCCTTCCTATAATGTGGCGCACACAGTACTCCAGCTGTGGCCTCACTAAAGTTCCATACAACTCTATCATGACCTCTCTGCTTTTGTAATCTATACCCCGATGGATAAAGGCAAGTATGCCATATGTCTTTTTCACCACCCTATTAACCTGCCTTTCCACCCTCAAAGACCTATGGACGACCACGTCAAGATCCCTTTGTTCTTCGGAACTTCCTAGTGTCAGATCTTTCATAGTATACTTCCTTGTCAAATTACTCCTTCCAAAGTGTGTCACCTCACAATTTTCAGGGTTAAATTCCATCTGCCACTTATCCGCCCATTTGACCATCTCGTCTATAACTTCCTATAACCCAAGACACTCAACCTCACTGTTAATCACCTGGCCAATCTCAGCAAACTTACTGATCGTATTCCCCACATAGTCATCTATGTCATTTATATAAATGACAAACAATCGGGGGCCCAGCATGGATCCCTCTGGTATGCCACTGGTCACTGGCTTCCAGTCACTGAAGCAGCCACCTGTCATCACCCTCTGTCTCCTACAGCTAAGCCAATTATGAATCTACCTTATCAGATCACCCTGTATCCCATGTGCATTTGCCTCCTTAATAAGTCTCCCATGTGGGGCTTTGTAAAGGCTTTGCTGAAATCCATGTAAACTACATCAACTGCACTACCCTCATCGACACACTTGGTTACATGTTCAAAAAATTCAAATCAAATTTGTTAGGCATGACCTCCCTCTGACAAAACCATGCTGACTATCCCTGATCAAACCTTGCCGCTTCAAATGGAGATAGATTCTCTCCTTTAGAATCTTCTCTCGTAGTTTCCCAACCATAGACATGAGACTCACTGGTCTGCAGTTACCTGGCTTGTCTCTACAACCTTTCTTAAATAGTGGGACCAAATTAGCTGTTCTCCAGTCCTCTGGCACCTCCCCGGTGGCCAGAAAGGAATCAAAAATTTGGTTCAGAGCCCCTGTAATTTTCTCCCTCGCCTCCCACAACAGCCTGAGACGCAAGTCATCCAAACCTGGAGATCTGTCCACTTTTAAGCCCGCCAAAACCTTGTAATTCCCAATGGCAATTTTCTCTAGGACCTCAGTCTCTCTCCCAGAGTTCCATAACTACCTCCTCATTTTCATGGGTGAAGGCAGATGTGAAATATTCATTTAACACCCTACTCATGTCCTCTGCCTCCATCCACAGATTTCCACTCAGTCCTTAATGGGCCCTCCTCTTCCCATTGATATACTTATAGAATAAAAAAGGATTTTCCCTACTTTTAGCAGCCAGAGTTTTCTCATATCTCCTCTTTGCTCTCCTAATTGATTTCGTAAGCTCCATCCTGCACTTTCTGTACTGCACTAATGCCTCCGCAGACTTACTCCTTTATACTTGTTAAAAGCCTATCTTTTCCTTCTCATTGTATCCTGAATGTCTCTGGTCAATGGTTCCCTGGGTTTGTTACAGCTTCCTATTACCCTAGAAGGAACATGTTGGGCCTGTACCCTCCCATTTCATCTTTGAACTGCTCTTCTGTAGATTTCCCCACAAGTAACTCATTCCAGTCTACCTTGGCCAGATCCTGCTTTATTTTGTTAAAATCTACTATTCCTCCAATCCAAAACCTTTTTCTGCAATTAATCTATTTATTTGTCCATAGCAAATTTGAATTAAGCCATGTTGTGGTTGCTATCACCAAAATAGTCCTCAACCAACACATCAACTACCTGTACAGTTTCATTCCCCAGAATTAGGTCCAGCACTGGGCCATCCCTTGTTGGATCCTCTGCATATTGACCCAAGAGGTTTTCCTGTATACATTTTAAAAACTCTACTCCCTCTAAGCCCTTAACATGATGGCTATCTCAATTAATGTTGGGAAATTTGAAATCATCTAATATAATTACCCTCTTATTATTTTTACACCCCTCCGAATTGCACATGTTTGCTCTTCGATTTCCCGCTGACTATCTGGGGTCTATAATAAACACCTAGAAACGTAGCTGTCCCTATTTTATTCCTAAGCTCTACCCACAAAGCTTCATTTGATGCCCTCTCCAAGATATCATCTCTCCTTACTGCAGTAACTGCCTCCTTAACTAATAATGCAATGCCTCCTCCTCTTTTACCCTGTCCTAGGTCTTCCCTGAAGATTCTATATCTCGGGATGTTGAGCTGCCAATCCTGCCCCTCACTCAACCAAGTCTCTGTGATGGCTTTTATATCATAATTACACGTGTCAATCCTTGCCCTTAACTTATCTGTTTTACCTTTAATACTGCTGGCATTAAAGTAGAGGCCCGCCAGCCTCGTCTTACTTCCTTGAAACTTACTACCGTTGTATTCTCTCCGATTGCTTTTCTATGTCATACTGTGTTATTCTGCTAACAGTCTGGGTACCCTCACCTTGCCAAATGAGTTTAAACTCTTCCCAATAGCATTGTTAAACCCGCCAGCGAGGATGCAAGTCCTGCACTGGTTCAGATGTAGACCATCCCGCTTGCACAGGTTCCAACATTCCCAAAAACGGAACCAGTGGTCCAGGAATCTAAAACCCTCCCTCCTGCACCAACTCTTAAGCCTCGCATTCATCTGTGCTATTCTCCTATTTCTGTACTCACTGGCTCATGGCACTGGGAGTAATACAGAGATTTCAACCCAAGAGGTCCTGCTCCTTAGTCTATTGCCCAACTCCCTGAATTCTTATGCAAGACTTCATCCCTCTTTCTACCTATGCCATTGGTACCAACATGTACCATGACCTCTGCCTTATCACCCTTCCCCTTCAGGATGCCCTGCAGCCATTCAGTGACAGCCCAGACCCTGGCACCAGGTGGCAACACACCATCCTAGAGTCTCGCAACCACAGAAGCATCTGTCTGTGCCCCCAAGTATGGAGTCCCCTATGACTATTGCTCTTCTGCACTTTGACCCTCCCTGCTGAACACAGAGCCAGCCGTGGTGCCACTGCACTGGCCGCTGCAGTTGTTGACCCCCAAAAGTATCCAAAAGCGGTATATCTGTTGGAGAGGGGGACAGCCATGGGGATCCCTGCACTGACTGCCTGCGTTTTCTAGCGGTCACCCATCTATCTGCCTATACCTCGGGTATGACCACATCCCTGTAACTGCTGTTTTCTGTCACCTGCATGCTCCTAAGCGCAACCAACTGCTGCTCCAACGGAACCACGTGGTCTGTGAGGAGCTGCCATTGGGTGCACTTCCTGCATATGTAGCCATCCAGAATGCTGGAAGCGTCTCGAAACTCCCACATCTCACAGTTAGAGCACTGTACCCTGCTGACTGACATTTCTAGTGTTAATTAATCAGATCAAAATAAATAATTAAATTTAGCACTAATTAAGCCCTTCTTTCCTTGCTCTCGTTCAACCAATTCCAGCCCTTACAGATTATGAACCACAATATCTATTTTCAAATCATAAAAAGTAATAAAAGCTGTAAAGTCTTACTGACCTGACCCACTACTTACCAATCAGCACTCTCCCTTGTAGCCTCTGCTGCCTGTTTCACATAACTCCCTGTTTCCACCCAACTCCAAAAACACTCTCACTCAGCCAAGCAGCACTGAGGCTTCTGCTTTTATAGGTTTCAACTTACAATGCCCTGGAACTGGTTTGAATGAGTTGGACCATTAACCAGCCAGAGCTACATTTGAGAGCAACTCAGCTGCCTACTGGTTTCAGGACTATGCTAACTAAAGTGCAACTTTTAACTATCCAATTAAAGAACTAATTTAGCTAACACTGAGAGCAAGTTTAATGACTACTTGCTCCCTTATAACTCACTTGAATTCCCTGTTTCCACCCAACTCCAAAAGAACACGCACTCAGCCAAGCAGCACTCACAGTATCTCATCTTGTAATGGAATCAGAAACAATGATTTCAAAAGGAAATTGTTGGGCACTTGAGGGCAAAGAATATGTGGAGATTGGTAGGGTGGGAGAGGAGTTGGCAGTGACCAGTTTGCTCTGACGATAAAGACTCAGAATGTTGAATAGTCGCCCTCTGGATGCCTTAAAGGACACTAAAGGATTGTGCAGTGCTGAATAGACGTTTGGCTCAAGATCTTCTACAAGTCACATTTTTAATTTCAGATGTCCCAACAGAGGCAATTCTAAAAGATGCAACCAGGACTAATCTAACAGCCCAGCTAGACTTTACAGCGCCCAGCTTAGTTTAATTATCAGATCTGTGACAGTAGGTCACTTTCTCATTTTGGGGAATATTTTAGAGGAAAATATTTTAACTGTCTAAAACATATTTTAATGTTTCAGTTGATACACATCTGATGACATTGAGATTTTAAAGTGAACATCTACATCTGTACACAACTTTGTACAGTTCTCTTCATTTTATATTGATATTCATATATTTTGCCTGTGTTGAGATACATCAGTTCAGTTGATTTCCCTGCATTTATTCCTTACATAATCACACTGAATTGGAATTCAAAGTGTTTTCTTTAGGGACTCAGCAAGGCATTTAGATAATTAAAAATCAGAACAATTTTTTCATAACTAAATCATTTCAGAAGATTGGGAAGGGAAGGACTAAATTCTTTGCATTTATGTTTGGTAAAAATTTCATCCTCATGATCATCTGGCGATGATCTTTGCGTCTGGCGATGATCTTTGCGTCTGGCGATGGAGACGGGAGAGGGGCCGGAGGATTGGAGGATTGCGGATGTGGTTCCTATTTTCAAGAAGGGGAATAGGGATAGCCCAGGAAATTACCGACCGGTGAGTCTAACCTCAGTGGTTGGTAAGCTGATGGAGAAGATCCTGAGGGACAAGATTTATGAGCATTTGGAGAGGTTTAGTATGCTCAAGAATACTCAGCATGGCTTTGTCAAAGGCAGATCGTGCCTTACGAGCCTGGTGGAGTTCTTCAAAAATGTGACTAAACACATTGACGAAGGGAAAGCGGTAGATGTGGTTTATATGGATTTCAGCAAGGCGTTCGATAAGGTCCCCCATGCAAGGCTTCTAGAAAAAGTGAGAGGGCATGGGATCCAAGGGGCTGCTGCCCTGTGGATCCAGAACTGGCTTGCCCAAAGGAGGCAGAGAGTGTGTATAGATGGGTCTTTTTCTAAATGGAGGTCGGTCACCAGTGGTGTGCCCCAGGGATCTGTTCTGGGACCCTTGCTGTTTGTCATTTTCATAAATGACCTGGATGAGGAAGTGGAGGGATGGGTTGGTAAGTTTGCCGACGACACGAAGGTTGGTGGGGTTGTGGATAGTCTGGAGGGACCTCAGAAGTTACAGAGGGACATAGATAGGATACAAGACTGGGCGGAAAAGTGGCAGATGGACTTCAACCCAGATAAATGCGTAGTGGTCCATTTTGGCAGGTCAAATGGGATGAAGGAGTACAATATAAAGGGAAAGACTCTTAGTACTGTGGAGGATCAGAAGGACCTTGGGGTCCGAGTCCATAGGACTCTAAAATCAGCCCCACAGGTGGAGGAGGTGGTTAAGAAGGCGTATGGTGTGCTGGCCTTTATCAATCGAGGGATTGAGTTTAGGAGTCCGGGGATAATGATGCAGCTATAGAAGACCCTCGTCAGACCCCACTTGGAGTACTGTGCTCAATTCTGGTCACCTCATTACAGGAAGGATGTGGAAAAGATTGAAAGGGTGCAGAGGAGATTTACAAGGATGTTGCCTGGATTGAGTGGCATGCCTTATGAGGATAGGCTGAAGGAGCTCGGTCTTTTCTCCTTGGAGAGACGTAGGATGAGAGGAGACCCAATAGAGGTATGTAAGATGTTGAGAGGCATAGATCGGGTGGACTCTCAGGGGCTTTTTCCCAGGGTGGAAATGGCTGCTACGAGAGGACACAGGTTTAAGGTGCTGGGGGGTAGGTACAGGGGAAATGTTAGGGGGAAGTTTTTCTCACAGAGGGTGGTGGGCGAGTGGAATCGGCTGCCGTCAGTGGTGGTGGAGGCAAACTCAATAGGGACTTTTAAGAGACTCCTGGATGAGTACATGGGACTTAATAGGATGGAGGGTTATAGGTAGGCCTAAAAGGTAGGGATATGTTCGGCACAACTTGTGGGGCCGAAGGACCTGTTTTGTGCTGTAGTTTTCTATGTTTACTATATGATGCATCGTTACTGTAATAACAAATTTACTGAAGCAATGTCCTGGGTAATAAGAACATAAGAACTAGGAGCAGGAGTAGACCATCTGGCCCTTCGTGCCTGCTCCACCATTCAATAAACTCATAGTTGATCTTTTTGTGGACTCAGCTCCACTTACCCGCCCGCTCACCATAACCCTTAATTCCTTTACTGTTCAAAAATGTATCTATCCTTGCCTTAAAATCATTCAATGAGGTAGCTCAACTGCTTCATTGGGCAGGAAATTCCACAGATTCACAACCCTTTGTGTGAAGAAGTTCCTCCTCAACTCAGTCCTAAATCTACTTCCCCTTATTTTGAGGCTATGCCCCCTAGTTCTAGTTTCACCCGCCAGTGGAAACAACTTCCCTGCTTCTATCTCATCTATTCCCTTCATAATCTGATACGTTTCTATAAGATAATTTCTTATAGTTTCTATAATACAGAAGCTTTGTCAATTACACCACAAGATTTCATATTTTTAAACAAAAGCTTTTACCATACAAAAATTAAACAAAGCAAGTACTACTAATGTAACACTATATTTCATAAACCCTTATTACTTAAACGTAAAAATCTTAATAGATCATTTCCTGTTCTATTTTTAATTTCACTCAAGAGCTCTCCATTCATTACAGGATCTTGAGGGTCCCTTCAGTCCTCCTGGGACCGAACCAAAGTGTATCACAGATCATAAGAATCCATTTCTGACTCTCCTCAAATTCCCAGTCTGGTACTAAAACTCCCAGAGTTCTCAAAGAATCATAAAACCACTGCAGTGCAGATTGGAGGCAATTTGGCCCATCGACCCTGCACCAACAACAGTCCCACCCAGGCCTTATCCCCGTAACCCCTGATCCTAAGGGGCAATTTAGCATGGCCAATCAACCTAACCTGCACATCTTTGGACTGTAGGAGGAAACCCACGCAGACACGGGAGAACGTGTAAACTCCACACAGACAGTCATCCAAGGCTGGAATTAAACCTGGGTCCCTGGCACTGTGATGCAGTAGTGCTAACCATTATGTCACCATGCCGCCCGTTCTGCTCTCTCTCTCTCTTTATGTGCAAGGATTTCACTGCCAATCTTTTCTACTAGCTTTACCAGGTAGGTCTGACAATTTTTAATTTCTCATGAATTGGGCCTTTTCATTCCAAGCATGGGCCCCGCTTGCAATTCCTGTTTAGTCATTCCAGATCAGGAATACCTTGATTCCTAATGGCTTCTGCGTTCCTTGTTCTAGCAACAAAGACATGGGAATACTATCATGACCAACCTACCTCAACCAAAATCACCACATGGATCAACAGGTTATTCAATATTATGCTGTGTGCAAAATTACATTTATCCAATTAACATTAAACAAATTGTAGCTAAAGCACTTTTGAGATGTTTGAGACATGGGATAAAGCAATACAGAAATGCGAGCATCTCTTTCTCATGTGTAACTTTTGTAAGCAGTGCTAATTTATAACTTAATCACCTCCAACCCTCTTCGCATACGACCTTCAGAATCTGAACAGTCACATAATTAATAACTAACATACCTGCTCCAAGCGTTTGGCTTCCAGTTCTTCCAATCTTTTTAAACGTTCTTCTTCCTCTCTTTTTTGCCTTTCTTCCTCTTCTTTCAATCTTGCAAGTGCCTCTTGCATGGCTTTTACTGTAGCCTTACTAGGACCTGCTTTCTTCTTCTCTTTTTCATTCTTTTTCTTTTTATCTTTTTTCTTTTTTTCTCCATCATTTTCTTCACCTATCAGTTATAAACAACGGTCACCAATCCTCATCAATAACCCCTTAATCCACCATAATCTTAACATATTTAAAAAAGTGATCAATTAGAAAAGTCATTGAGATTTAAAATATTTTTGTTCTAATTGTTACACATGAACCTAAATATTATGCAAACCTCTTTTGCCAATTTCATTTTTGCACTCCAAGAATCTCATTCTACCGTAGAAATATTTCATTAAAATAAATTTCTTCAAAATACACTTGTCACCAAGTAGTATTTTGGGTCAACTGGATATCTGACACAGGCAGAATCACATCATCATGTCTCCAAGCCAATTCACATTAGGTAGAGAATTTGCTTAATTAAAATACAGCACCCAAATCAGAAAGATACTCATTTGGCCAATTTCAAAGGCCTTAAGTTCAATTTTGCAGAGCCAAGGCTTTGTGGCTCCTCCACCGCTTCAGAAATACTTCAAGTTTAGCTAGCTAAAATCATACAACGTACTCAACAAAGAACACTACTAATATTCCCAATTCATGCCCAGACATGGTCACCCTACCTATTATGGCATTAGTTTGCAGAATTACCTGGAGCAAAACGAGAAAAATGCCAGGCTCCAGTATCAGCCTAAGTCTCCTACAGTGAACAGGAAGGTGATCAATCAGGTCCTGAAATACTGAAACCCGCATAGATCAAGTATTAGGTTACCAAATCTGGCATAGAGAATTAACTTGGTTCTGAAATATCACCATGTTATCTTGTAATCATTGAAACTTGCAGCACAGATGAAACAAAAGTGTTGAGTTTCTGCCACAGATACCAAAATTAATTCCCGTATCCTGTTCTCTACTTATAGCTCTTTCTTTCCCCGCTTCAAATTAGTATCTATTTTCCCCTTATAGTTATCAAAACCTCTAATAAGTTTCCATTTGGCCTTCTCTACTTTAATAAAAACAGCATCAGTATCTCAAATCTCTCCTCATAATTCTAGCTCTCCATCTTTTGCATCATCCTGCTGAACCCATGTTAAAGGTGCCCTATAGCTTTAATCTCTTTTCCAAAGGGACAAACAAACTACAACTATAGCCAACCATTGCTTTGGACAAATTTATCATAACTGCTATTTGTCAGGCTCAAAGCTGTAGTTTAAGAGTCCAGCACATACAGGGTTAATGGTATACTGAGTACAGTGATGTATGAAGACATATGACCTGGACCCAGGGATCAGTGTAGGTGTTGAGTAGAGAATTGTATAGACAACTTCTAGTCTGTACTCTCTACTGTCTGTGTAAATTATTCATAAAGACTTGCACTTAACCTACAGAAGACTATTGAGACTTCTTTAAGACATATCAATCTGTAACCTACAGCCTCCCAACAGTGAATCTAGGGTAATTTTTAGGAAATGTAAAAGAACTTAGCTGCTGAAGAATAAAAAGTAATGGGTATTTGTCTGGGGAGTTAAATCATTGTGGTGAGGGTGAATGAGGAAGAGGGCATTGACTTGGGGCTGCATCACTCAGTGCTAGGGCCAATGTTTCTGTTTTATGTAAAAATAAAGTATTAACTCAATGATAAATATTCAGAGTGGACAGTAAAATCAAACAAGGATGCTGAAATTACATGATAATTTGAATGAAAATGTGACTGGAAAGAACATGAAGTTTCATCTGTCAATGTCAAGTATAAAATGCTACAGATAAGAAGGGAAATGGGTGACATATATAATCATTGTTTCCTTTTTCTTCATCTTCTTCTCTTCCCATACTAGTAGTGTATGAGGCAGACAAAGCATGTGCTTTGTGCACGTGCGATGGGCGGCACGGTAGCACAGTGGTTAGCACTGCTGCTTCACAGCTCCAGGGTCCCGGGTTCGATTCCCGGCTCGGGTCACTGTCTGTGTGGAGTTTGCACATTCTCCTCGTGTCTGCGTGGGTTTCCTCCGGGTGCTCCGGTTTCCTCCCACAGTCCAAAGATGTGCGGGTTAGGTTGATTGGCCAGGTTAAAAAAAATTGTCCCTTAGAGTCTTGGGATGCGTAGGTTAAAGGGATTAGCGGGTAAAATATGTGGGGGTGGGGCCTGGGTGGGATTGTGGTCGGTGCAGACTCGATGGGCCGAATGGCCTCCTTCTGCACTGTAGGGTTTCTATGTTTTGTCTAGTGCCATAGCTACTTTTTCTTGAAATAGGTAGCCAGTCTGTTATCAGAGGCTATAGTTTGAAGGGCACCACTCAGCATCAAGCATGGCTGTCCAGGAGATACTATTGCTCTTACTGCTAGTCATAGGTGCATTGGAAGGATTTTCAACCTGTCTGACCACGTTTGAACAAACCTGCCATGCTCAAGCCCTGGAGTATGACTCAAACCTCGAGGTTCTAGCTCAGAGGCAAGGACGTCATCACTGCATCAAAAGGCATAATCATTAAAGTTACTAAAATAGCAAATACTGGGGTTGAAAGCAATCTACATAAACGTTTCTTAGTGCCAACCTAGACTATGTTCTCGAGTCTCTGGACTCGAACTTGAACCCATGATTTTCTGAATGAAAATTCAATGCAGTGTGCTGTTCATTGTTGCTTGGTGTAGGACAGATGGATTTGCCATGGTAAATGTGTGGGGTCACAGGGTGAGGAGCCTCTGATACTCAGTGAGGGTGGAGACTCGATGGGCCAAATGGTCTCCTTCTGCATTGTAAGGATTCTATGGCTGTAGAAAAAAAACCTGCTTGGTGCAGCAACAATCAATAATTTTACTAAATATAAATTGACTCCATAACAGGAAAAAAAACCCACCTAATCTTCTATTTAGCAGTGTAAGAAATTGTATCTTTAAGAATATTATAGAATTAGTAGGCATAGTACTGTGAACTCCTAAGAGGCTGTATGTTTTTTCACTTCAGAAAAAACATTCTCAGCAGCGAGGCACGGAGGCAGAACAAAAGGTGTACACAGTCCTTAATTGATGGCAGGAAGTCTCCTGGAGCCTCACAAGATTCCAGTAAGGACAAACAAATGGCCCTTAAAATGACCTTGAGCTAAAGTGATGCACAAGGGGAGAGGTGACACACCGGGTATCAGCCTTCTATTCATTGATTAGAAGGGTTAAAATAAATGATTGTCATAGGGTAAAAGCCCCCAGAAATAAAGTGTATTAATGGGTGCTTGGAGGTGGGGCAGTCTGCATCAGGTTCTTTAGATGGAGGAAGACTGGAGAGGGGTAGGCAGTTTCCTTATACTTCAGCTAGAAGCTAGAGTGCAGAATGCTTCCACCACAAGTTATAGAGATCGACAGCTGTGCTATCTGTTCATTTGTCTTCTGGAATCAGTGAGCTGCTCACAACTGTCACAGGTCGTGTGCTTTTCCTATCTATTTAGCTTATGCATCTTGTCTAAACTATTACTCTCAATAAACTACCTTAAGTTCTCGACTCAATCTATGACTCCTGAACCTTAAAACGTACATCAGATTGGTTTCTCTCATGGGAAATATTCACTCTACAGGCAGCATACACATAATGCTTCAGTCATGCCTTCAATTGACATTTGTGAATTTGCAACTTTAAAATGAAAACGTGCAACAGATTTATTGCATTTTAACAAGTTAAACTTGAATAATGCAGTTAAAGAATGCAACTACCCAAGGAAAATCTGTGTATTCTTATCTCTTCAATCCCTCCTTGCTGGTTTATTATTATAGAGTAGAAAGAATACCCATCAGTAGAGTAGCTCATGACAGTAGAATATGACAATAGGAACCTTGAGGTCAGGAAAGAGTGACAAGGCTGCGAAGAGGGCATGGAGAGGCTTGTGAATCTGACTGTCGACTATAGAAGCATAGGGAGTGCAACCCCAACTAAACTCTGTCCGAATATGAACAATTTTGGGATCCAAAGTAAAATATATAATAGGCCGTAACTTCTATGTTTCCCGCATCTGATGGGTGGTGATGGGGTTATTCCAAAGGTGCGGTTAATCATACTTGGAGTGATATACCTTATACTCACCCGTGTCAAATACAAATGTAAAAACTTAGGGTCTAGGCTAACTTCATAAAACACCTTGGAGTTTCTGGCCTGGGCTTTAATATAAGGATGACAGTTCTGGTCCCTTTGTCCGGCTTGAAAAGTATGTTTATGCAGCTTGCAAAGTATCTATGTCTGGGTTGGCCATGAGGCCTCACAATGTCACCAAACATTCACACTGCATGCAAAAATCAGACAATTCATTGGATATCCCACAGAATACATGTGCAAGATCAGCTAGTCATGCTTTTAAGTGCTCAGCATTTTTATTGGACATTGGTTTGTGGTGGGATAGCTGAAAATAAAGTTCAAACTCCACACATACTTCTCCCCATTTGAACCAAGCACCAAAATTGAAGCCATGCGTGAGGACAAAAGCTTTGTTTTTGGATAGTACATCAGACAGATTCACTACATGTTTGGTGGCTTCATTAGCTGCACTGCTGAAATGCTTCCACTGGAGTGAATTTAGTGTTTAAGAGCAAATGAAAATACATGAAAAATAATAAAGCAAGGTGGCTATTTGGGTCAGTAAGTTTCATAGAAATCATAGAAACCCGACAGTACAGAAAGAGGCCATTCGGCCCATCGAGTCTGCACCGACCACAATCCCATCCAAGCCCTACCCCCATATCCCTACATATTTTACCCGCTAATCCCTCTAATCTACGCATCCCAGGACACTAAGGGACAATTTTTTTAGCATAGCCAATCAACCTAACCCGCACATCTTTGGACTGTGGGAGGAAACCGGAGCACCCAAGGAAACCCACGCAGACACAAGGAGAATGTGCAAACTCCACACAGACAGTGACCCAAGCCGGGAATCGAACCCAGGTCCCTGGAGCTGTGAAGCAGCAGTGCTAACCACTGTGCTACTGTGCCGCCCCAAGTTTGTACTGGCTCTGGCTCTTTCACCATATCTATTTTCACTCCTTCAAGGATTTATTACACCCGACTGGGATCAGTGTTCTAGCAACTCAAATAACTGGGGCTTTAAACTAATAAATAGAAGAAAGCGTTCAACTGAGAATAAATCAATGTGCCTTAAGGGAAATGTGAAGGCTGTAGAGTGGTGCAGCAATATGGGTAAACTCAAGCAGATGTCAGGAAGGACCAGACAGTTTAACAAAGGTAACAAAGGCTACATTCGAGTGAAAATGACAAAATTTTAATATTAAAAGTTTCTATATTGGAATGCATGAAGAAGCTGTATCAAGGTAGATTAATTAATGGCACTATGGTAATGACCCTGTAACCATTACCAAGACATGGTTGTAGGATGAACAAGATTAAGAACCAAATACTCCAAGGGCATTTGATTTTTTAGGAAAAATAGGTAAAGTAAATACAAAAATGTATGGTTGTTTTGATCAGAAAGGATGAGATAAAGGAGATGATGAAAAAGGATCTTAGCCTAGAAAATCAGCAGGGAGAATCAGTAAGGCTGATTTAACTAAGGGCAGAAAACAATTGTGGGAGTGCCAAACAGGATCCCAAACAGTAATCAGCATGTTGGACAGAGTATAAATCAGGAAATTAGGGCAATACGCAACAAGGGTAATTCAATATTCCCAGAGGACTTTAATCATCATGCAGACTTAGCAAACCAAACTGGCAAAAGTAGCTTAAAGGAAAAGTTAATGGGATGCATGCAAGTCTGCTTTCTAGATCAATATGCCCAAGAACCACCTATGGAACAGGTTATTTAAGATCTACTATTGTAGATATTGTAAAGCATCCTCTGGGGAAGAGATATCATAATATGATAAAGTTCAGATTAAGTTTGGGAATGATGTGGTTAAGTCCAAAACTAGTGCCTGAAATTTAAATAAAGACAATTCCAAAGCTGAGAGAGGTATAAGGAAGCAGACTGGCTGCGGTAACTTGGAAAATTAGATACATGAGGGTGGGTAAGCAATGACAAGTATCTAAAGAAATCGTTCATAATTCAAATTAATATACATTCCCTTGAAGTATAAAAATATTGAGCTATGGTTAACTAGAGAAGGATAATATCAGATTAAAAGAAGGTGCTTACAATGTTGCCTACAGGAGTAGTAAGATTGAAAACATGGGGGATTTTAAAAATCAGCAAAGGATGGTTAAGAAACTGATAGAGGTAAAATAAAATGAGAAATACAATATAAACAGATTGCAAGAGCTTTTGCAACTAGATCAACTGGAACAGACTAGCAAAAGGAAATATGGATGTCAGAGACAGATGTCGAACTTTAGGTTTTATGGGGATTTTGAATAACCAGGTATTGCAAGAGTTAAACTGATGCAAGCTCTTACAAATAGCGGTCTCTTCAAAGGTCTAAAACTGACTATTTGAAATTTACATGAGCCAACAAACAATAACCAATTAAATGCCTTTTACTAATTTTCAGTAATAAGCTTTGCTAGAACTTTAATTTAATACTAAGATCAATTTATTTAGTACAGTTTTATTAATTATACTTTATTCCTAAATAAGGTTAAAAACGAGATGTCACAAAAGGGTAACATCCTCACCATGGGGACATAAAATGCTTGGGCTTGGCCACAGATCTTGCTAGGTCCCTTATCAGATAGAATTGGGTACTTGAAAGAGGCATGATTGGATGGATCTTTCCATAGTTATGAATTTTGGGGTATATCCTAATCAGTATGGGTTTATTCTGTGTAGTTGGGCGAGGGAGATTATCGATCCAGGCAGGTGCAGATGTGTATGTAAGTAGGAGAAAAGGGAAACTTTTATGACTATTACCCAAAGATCAATATAATTCTCGATTGTTCTTTGAAAACTGATGTTTGAATACTGTAATAAATGGAGCATCACTTAGGCTTAAATAAAATCATAACTGATCAATATAGAGCCAACTTTGAACCATTGAACATATAGTCCACAGAGACTTCCATTTTTTGTCTTACAGGGAGAAAGTTATAATGATCCCTGGATTCCAATGGCAAATTACAAGAAAAATGCACAAACAAGGATTATATTCCCAGGAATTTGGTAGGTTAATGGCTGACTTGATCAAAGGGTGACCAAGAAACTGATTTTTAAAAAGCGACAAGAGAATATGAATGCAAGC
This sequence comes from Mustelus asterias, assembly GCF_964213995.1. Taxonomy (NCBI): domain Eukaryota; kingdom Metazoa; phylum Chordata; class Chondrichthyes; order Carcharhiniformes; family Triakidae; genus Mustelus; species Mustelus asterias. Next base: position 72,775,838 of record NC_135810.1, on the reverse strand, counting down.
TACTGGAAAACAAAGGTGGATTATAAATGTTTCTTTGAGCATGTGAAGAAGAAAAGATTAGCTAGGGCAAACATGGGCCTATTACTTAGGTGGACGTAGGAGATTTTATACTGGAAAACTAAACAAATAGTTTATATCTGTGTTCACGGAAAAGATATAGAAAATCTCCCAGAAATACAAAGCACCAAGAGACATGTGAAACTGGGGAACTGAAATAAATCAGTATTCGTTAATCAGAGAATTCTGATGGTGCAAAAGGAGGCCATTTGGTCATCTAATCTGCACCGATTCTCCGACAGAGCATCCCACCCAGGCCTTATACCCTTAGCCCCACATATTTACCCTGCTAATCCGCCTAACCTATGCACCTTGGGACACTAATGGGCAATTTACCATGGCCAATCCACCTAACCTGCACATCTTTGGACTGTGGAGGAAACCAGAACATCTAGAGAAAGCCAAGCAGATATGGGAAAAAAGTGCAAACACCACGTAGTCACCCAAGGTCAAAACTGAACCCAGGTCCCTGGCACTGAGGCAGCAATGCTATCATTGTGCCATCCCAGAGATAGTATATGAAAAGTTAATTGGATTGAGGTTGATAAATCCCCTGGATAAGATAAGCCGCATCCCAGAGTATTCAATGATTTTGATCCAATGAGATTGCAGGAATGTAGATTGTGCTGATGCCCTGGAATGGGACTTGAACCAGAACCTTGTGACTCAGAGGAGAGCATTACAAACTGAGCTATAGTTGAGACAATGTGTGCTCTATGATTCTATTTGCAAAACCTAGCATCCTATTATGCTTTATTAGCTGCTTTGTTAACCTGTCCTGCCACCTTCAAAGATTTGCACACAAACAACCCAGGATTATGTTTTTTCAGCTCCTTTAAAATTGTACAATGCAGCATTTACAGCTTCTCAAGCTTTCTACAAAAATACATCACATCACATTTTTTGCATTAAATTTCATCTGCCATATTACTGCCCGTTCCACCAGCCTGCCTATGGCCTCCTAAAGTTAATTACCATCTACCATGTTACTTTGTACACTTGCAAGTTTTGTCTCATCTGAAAATTTTGAAATTGTGCCCTGTACCCCTTCTGGCACACAGGTTAATAAGGCAAGGCAGCATTTTCAACTAGATTGGTGGAGTGCAAATATACACTACCACTCTGTCACAGGCTGCTACATTGTTGATCTCAGCCATAGTGCTGCAGATAATGGGGAAGAAAAGCAAAAGTAGTTATCATCCAAAATCACATTTACTAGTTTCAGATGCAGGTTATATATCTAGTCTCCCTCACAGGGATAACATCATGACTCAAGGAGTTTCTGGAATATGAGATGTTATACAGATTATATAAGTGGAACCATGTCTTCAGCCATCTAGGCTTCAAACTCTCAAATTCCCTTCCAAAACACTCAAAACACTCTGCATAGACTATGACTCTTTAACCAAGTTTTTAAGGACATACATCCCAACATCTCCATATTTGGTTTTGCATCAGTTTTGATCAGACTTTGCTCCAGTGAAGCAGCTTGGCTTTTTTTCCTATGTTAATGGCATTATACTAATGCAAGCTGCTGTTGAACATGTTAAAAAGAGGAATGAGGGGAAAGGAATTGGATAATGGAGAGGTGAAGAGTTAGGAGATACAACAGGAGCAAATAATAAGAGGTGAAGAAGGAATACAGTTAATTGGAGGAAGGCTTTTCAGATGCAATCTAAAAAATAATCAACATTCCGTTATTCAAGCCTATTCCAACATTTAATATCATGGCATGGCTGGCCTTCTACCTCAAATCCACCTTCCCAAACTACCTCCATATTTCTTAATTCATCCAAACATCTATCAATTTCTTTCTTGGAATGCACTCAGCAACTGAATATCCACAACTGAGGAAGAAATTCCAAAAATTCACAACTCTTTGAATGAAGAAATTGCTCCATATCTCAGTCCTAAATGTTCACTCCCTTACTCAGACTGTAATCCCATGATCCAGATTGCCCAGCCAAGGGAAACATTTTCTCAGCCTCTGCCCTGTTGGCCCTTTAAAAATGTCATATTTCAGAGAGATCACCTTTATTCTTCTAATCTCCAGTGAATATAAGTATGGTCTACTCAATCTATCTTCATGAGACAATTCCTTCATTCCATTTGTTACACTCCCCTAGGGCATGCATGTCCTTTCCTAGGCAAGGAGTACAAAAGAGCGGACATTATTCCAAGCGTTGCCTCACCAATTTACTGTATTAACTCTAACTGTATTAAGACTTCTGTACTTTTAGACTCCAATTCCTTTATCACAAGAATAAATATGCAATTTGCATTCTAAATTGCTTGCTGTACCAGCATGGGAACATGGTGGTTCATGTGCAAGGACACTCAAGTCATACTCTGCTTCCAGTGCAACATATTATAAAATGAATACTGTAAGGCAGTGGAATAGTCTGAACTAAAAAGCAAAAAGGTTCAACACCCAACTTTTTACAAATGGAAATCAGATATTTTTTTTAAGTACCTTCTGCGCCTGGAGTATCTTCAATTCCCTTATCATCAGCAGTTGGACTAACATCCATTTTCTCGGATACATTTTTAGAAAGAAGTTCAGTTTCAGCTTTCTGAGGTTTAGATTCCGGCTCCTTTTCCTTTTTGTTTCGGTCAGAGTCATCCTTTTCTTTCTGTTTACGAAGTTTAGCCTTTTCCTCCTCACGCTTCTTGCGTTCCCTTTCTTTCTTTTCTGCTTTCTTTTGCGCAGCTGTTTTTAGTTTGAATCTCGAATCTCCTTCATCTTCCCCTTCACTTTCACCTTTTTTTGGCTGATTATCTTTTTGATTCCTCTTATTCTTAGTGTTTTGAGGAAACTCATCAGATTCCTCATCACTTACTGAATTTGCTTGATGATTCTTAGTTTCGACTTCTTCATCTTCTGAAATCTCTCGTTTTTGCACAAGACTCTGGGAACTCCCTTTAGCCTTCTCCTCTAATTCATCATCATCATCATCATCTGATTGTTCAGATTTTTGCTTTTGACCTTGGGCTTTTGGCCGCCCAGATTCTTCAGCTTCCATTTCATCTTCTTCAAAAGTAGGTTTTGGGACTTTCAGGTTCTTTTTCTTCCGATCTTGCTTTTTATTGACTGGTTCAGATTCATCATCATTATCTTCTTTCTGTTAAAATTTTTTAAAGTTTGAATAAAAAGTTGCATACTCTATTACCGCAAGAAGTGAAAATGAAAATCATGCTTAGCCCTTTCTGAATTCATTAATTGATTTTGCAGGAAGGGTCAAATATTGAGATGGTGCAAGTTTATAATGTGAAATATTATCCTTAACTAAATTCGGAGTATAATTAAGATTTATTACTTGATCCAGAGTGTAGTTTGCAAGTCAAAACGGTTTTTAAAAAATGAGCAGTCTTTAAATTATATAGAGACTAAACACACCTTGCTAGGAAAAGGAGAAAGGCAAATCCATTTTAATTAGGATTAAAATTATCACTAAAGCTCACTATTTAACCATGCAAATATTCCAAAGAGAATGCCAACCGAATTTAACAGCACTTATGGGTATCAGAACAAGTTATAGCAAGGTTTATACAAGCTATAACATTTATCTGGTATCTCTAAACATTCAAGAGCAAAATTAACCTAAGAAATTTAAGAACAAAAAAAGAAAATTAAAGCAGCAAAATAAAAAAGGAACTTAAACAAAAAAACAATAAACCCTTTTAGGATTGTGTGTACTACGGCACCAGAATGTGGTGAATGCATTTAGTCTATTGCTTTGGGGAAGCTCCAATTAAAGGCCAAGTCTTAAGGTAGAGAGAGAGAGAGAAGAGAGAGAGAGAAAGAGAGACAGAAAGAATAGGGGTCGGGCAAAGAGAGAAGAGAACATTTCAGGATGGTTGAAAGGCTGCAATAGGGTTACAGAGATAGTGAGTAAAGGCCATAGAGAGATTTGATCAAAATGTTAAGATTTTTAACACCAAGGTGATGCTGTACTGGGCGCAACATAGGTCAACAAGCACAGAATAATGGATGAGCAGTATTTTTTGCAGGTTGGAATATAGGTAGAGTTTTGAGCTCAACCTTATGGCAGAGTTGGAGGTTGGCCAGGAGAACACTGGAACCGTTATGTCTGGAGTTAACCTGGATCAGGGTTTTAGCAGCAAATAAGCTGGTGCCGAATTGGGTGATGCTAGAGCAAAAGTAGACTAGCTTTGTAATATACAGGTTATGGGATTGGAAACGCAGCATAGGCAACATGTTATATGTCATTATCCAGAACAAAAATATGTGTCGTTTAGTCACTTCATTTGTTATAAAAACACTTCAGAGAAAAAGCTGAAAAAAAAATAAGCTTCTGGAAATATCTAAATCAAAGCTAAACGTTTACATTTGCTTTTGAAGATTTAGCTGTTTCTTTATGATCCTTTGTTCCTTGGATGTCCAGAGAAAGTTCTTCAATTTCTTTTAGTATATCATCTTCCCTGAAATTTAAGAACACACAGGAACTCAACCATTTTGCACAAATGTAAATTTTAAGAATAAAATCAAACCCAAATGAATACATACTCAAAATCTTTTTTCTTCTTTTTGCTAGCTGCTTTCGGTTTGGGAGCTCCTGCTCCCTCAATCTCTGCTGCCAGTGCATCAATGTCAATATCATCCTTGGTGCTAGGATCAAAAGTAGATATACCATTTTTAAAAATAACAATGTCAATGATAAAAGGCATTACAACATGACCCGGGTTCCGACTCTTGCTAGGTGTAATTAGCATTATCCATAAGTGTTAGTCATGTGCATTTAATCTTGGTTACATAAAAATCTTGCTCTCTTTACACAGTATAAACTTGAAGTATCACTATTTAGAAGCAATAGAATTATATACACCTCAAATAATTCAGTACCAATTTTCGCAAAGCTAAGGAAGCTTTAAGTTATTTACCGGTGTCAAAATATTTCTCAAGAAATTTACAACATTTGAAAAGTAATTTTGCTAATTAACAGTGAGGAAATTAAATTCAACTGTTCCATTACCAATGTAGTTTAGGATTTCAAGTTAAATTTTTCATTGAGACACAAGTAATAATACATATATGAACTTTACAGTTTGCACTGCTATACACCAAATAAAAATGTCAAGGTAAAACTGTTTTACCCACATGGAGACACAAGTGTTTCGTTAATACAACTATGTGACTGCAATATTTTTGATTTGTTTTATTATTGTCACATGTATTGGTATACAGTGAAAAGTAATGTTTCTTGCACTTTATACAGACAAAACATACCATTCATAGAGTACGTAGTGGAGAAGGAAAGGAGAGGGTGAAGAATGTGTTAGTATTATAGCTAGGATAAAGAGAAAGATATATAGGTAGGTCCATTCAAAAGTCTGATGGCAGCAGGGAAGAAGCTGTTCTTGAGTCAGTTGGTACTTCAGACTTTTGTATTCTTTTTCCTGACGGAAGAAGGTGGAAGAGAGCATGTCTGTGGTGCGTGGAGTCCTTGATTATGCTGGCTGCTTGTCCAAGGCAGCGGGAAGTGTAGACAAAGTCAATGGATGGGAGGCTGGTTTGGGTGATGTACAGGGCTTTGTTCAATACCCTTTGTAGTTTCTTGCAGTCTCTAACAGATGCTGTTAAACCTGCTGAGATGTTCCAGCATTTTCTGTTTTTGTTACATTTTCCACTTTGTTTTGCATGTACTGTAATCACCAATATTACCAAACTGGCTCCATCAGAGAATTGAATAACCTTAGCAAGCACAACACTGAACTTTCCAACCATTGCTTTTTATATAACTAAAATGTATTTTCACAGTAAATTGCATCCGTCTTCTGCCTCCCATTAACTTATCTACATTCTCCTGAAGTACTTTATAGTCCTCTTCATAGTCTTCCAAACCCTATATTTGTGTAATCAAATTTGAAAACTATTCAGCCCCATGCCCAATTCAAAATATTTTTAACAAACATGGATCAATTTGCATCACTTCTAATCCTGTTCCAATTGAACAACAGCCATTAACCCTTACCTTTTGGCTCCTTTTAACCAACTTTCTATCCTTGCTGCTGAATATATTTGGTAGTAGTCACTTAACTCTACCTATTTTGAAGCACAGTGCCTCATATCCAGTATCCATACAAGGTTCATACAAAGGACGCCTGCTTTCAGTGTAGTGAAATCATTTATATAATTTTATCATGACACTCTCTTCCTGTTGAAGCCCTCCAAATTTATTTCCACCTCTAAGCTTCCAACAACAACAATGATTGCTTTCATTATACAGACATGATTAACATCCAGTGTACATGAGGAAGTAATGCTGAACAATATATGGGATTACAATGTAATTATTACTTAATGTAAATAGTATTATCGGTCTTTTGTTGGGAGCATTCAGCATCTGATGGAAGTGCTGATGGAACATATGTTGAACATAAAGACTCACCTTACAAGTCCCACCCAATTTTCCACCCCCACCTCAAGAACCTGAGATTCAAGTTGCATTGCTGAGTGGTCTAGATCAAAAACATGAATATGGCACTGAAAATCAATCCTGTTTGCTAGACTAGAAAGAAATGAAGAAAGAATAATAGAGCTGCTTGAAAATCAATAATATTGGGCATTTTTTTGTTTTAAGAACTAACTAACCACAGGCTAAGTCAGAATTATCTCTCCGTTATGAATGGAGAAACAGTAGCTGTTTCCACACATTAGAAATTTCAATTTCTTTCATGAGAAAAGGTAAGAGATCTGCTCCAATTCTGAATGTGTATATTTCCATATGAAACATTGCCATAATTGAGTATGAATTATCACTACATTTAAAGGCTGCTGGTGCTCCATAAACAAAGTAATTAATTTGTTTTCTTGGAAAACAGATCACTCACTATTTAGCCAGCCTGACAAATCAAAAGCTAAAACAGAAGCCTTACAATTCGGGCAAGGTTTTGTTATAAATGATGACATTTTCTTCTAAGTACAGCTATGTCAGTTACGTTAAACAGACTTTTAGTGACGGAAACAATCATTTTTTAAAAATATACTGAATCATACAAAATGAACTTTGATTGATTTAATAGACTCTCCTTGACAGCTTGTTGATGGTCAACTGTTTTAATGCAGCTCACTGGCTGAAATTATTAATATCAATGGGAAAGAGGTTTTGGACTTTATCTTGTAATAAATCATTCCATATAAAGTGAAGTCTTGCCACAGAACTGTAGTTGTTTCAGTCTTATGTTGTAGTGCTTTAGAAACAGTAAATTAAATTTTGTTGTGGAAATTGTAGATCATGAGTATTTGATCAGATATCATACATTAAACACAAATTTTATTGTATACTCATGGTAAAGTCCATTGCAAGGGGTTTGATGTAATGCTCAATAAATTAGTTGATCATTTTGTAACTTTAACTTGATATAACTATTTTGATATGAATGGAGTTTTTTCATGATACAGTCATAGAGGTTTACAACATGGAAACAGGCCCTTCAGACCAACTTGTCCATACCGCTCAGTTTTTAATCATTAAGCTAGTTCCAATTGCCCACATTTGGCCCATATCGCTCTGTACCAATCTGACCCATGTATCTGTCTAAATGCTTTTTAAAAGACTATATTGTATCTGCCTCTACTACTACCTCTGGCAGCTCATTCCAGACACTCACCACCCTCTGTGAAAAAATTGTTCCTCTGGACCTATTTGCATCTCCCCCCTTCACCTTAAACATATGCCCTCTAATATTAGGCTCCCCTACCTTTTGGAAAATATGTTGACTATCACTATCAGATTACTCTTAAGCATCCTACGCTTGAGGGAAAAAAGTCCCAATCTATCCAGCCTCTCTTTATAACTCAAACCATCAAGTCCCAGTAGCATTCTAGTAAATCTTTTCCACACTTCTTCTAGTTTAATAATATCCTTTCTATAATAATAACCTACCTCGTCAGATCCCACTTGGAGTACTGTGCTCAGTTCTGGTCGCCTCACTATAGGAAGGATGTGGAAAAGATTGAAAGGGTGCAGAGGAGATTTACAAGGATGTTGCCTGGATTGAGTGGCATGCCTTATGAGGATAGGCTGAGGGAGCTCGGTCTTTTCTCCTTGGAGAGACGTAGGATGAGAGGAGACCTAATAGAGGTGTATAAGATGTTGAGAGGCATAGATCGGGTGGATTCTCAGAGGCTTTTTCCCAGGGTGGAAATGTCTGCTACGAGAGGACACAGGTTTAGGGTGCTGGGGGGCAGGTACAGGGGAGATGTTAGGGGTAAGTTTTTCACACAGAGGGTGGTGGGCGAGTGGAATCGGCTGCCGTCAGTGGTGGTGGAGGCAAACTCAATATGGTCTTTTAAGAGACTCCTGGATGAGTACATGGAGCATAATAGGATGGAGGGTTATAGGTAGGTCTAGAAGGTAGGGATGTGTTCGGCACAACTTGTGGGCCGAAGGGCCTGTTTGTGTTGTAGTTTTTCTATGTTTCTAATAGGGTGACCAGAACTGAACACAATATTCCAAGTGTGGTCTCACCAATGTCTTGTACAACTTCAAGACATCCCAACTCCTGTATTCACTGTTCTGACCAATGAAACCAAACATGCTGAATGCCTTCTTCAGCACCCTGTCCCATCTGTGACTCCACTTTCAAGAAACTATGAACCTGTACCCCTGGATCTCTTCTGTTCTATAACTCTACTCAACACCCTACAATTAACTGAGTAAGTCACGCCCTGGTTCGATCTACCAAAGTGCATTACCTCACATTTATCTAAATTAAACTTCACCTGCCATTCTTCAGCCCACTGGCCCAATTGATCAAGATCCCATTGTAACCCCCTAGATAACCTTTTTCACTGTCCACTATGCCACCAATCTTGGTGTCACCTGCACCTTACTAACCATGCCTCCTAAATTCCCATCCAAATCATTAATATAAATGACAAATAACAATGGACTCAACATTGATCCCTGAGGCACACTGCTGGTCACAGGCCTCCAGTTTGAAAAGCAACCTTCTGTCTTCGATCATCAAGCCAATTTTGTATCCAATTAGTCACTTCAACCTGGATCCTGTGAGATTTAACCTTATGCAGCAACCTACCATTGCATTATGTACCTACTAGCATTATCGTATTAAATATTTTAAAAAGGTTTTGTAACAGTGCTTTGTGGGCATCTTGGGTTTTGCCATCTATTCAATACATCTCAATTTTGTGCATTTATTAGTTTTCAAATATTGCACAGGTCATAATAAAAATAAACAATTTTAATTAGGTGCATGCTGAAATACTATTAAATTAATACCTTATTCAAAGGACAGTAACTTTTAGTAAAAGTAAGATGCTTAAATAATGCAACCTCAGTATCCAAATTAACACCTATTTAAACTTCCTATTTCAGCAACAGCTCTGATAAAGCGTCATCCAGACTAGAAACGTTACCTCTACTCTCTCTCCACAGATGCGGTCAGACCTGCTGAGATTTTCCAGCATTTTCTGTTTTTGTTTCAGATTCCATCATCCGCAATAATTTTGATTTAATACTGTCACATGTATTGGGATACAGTGAAAAGTATTGTTTCTTGCATGCTATTCAGACAAAACATGCAATTCATAGAGTACAGAATTGTAGAATCCCTACAGTACACAAGGGAGAAGGAAAGGATAGGGTGCAGAATATACTGTTGCAGTTACAAATAGGACGAAGAAAAGAACAGCTTAATATATGATAGGTTCATCCAAGTCTGATGGCAGCAGCAAAGAAACTGTTCAAATCGGTTGGTACATGATCTTAGACTTTTGTATCTTTCCCGAAGGAAGAAAGTATGTCTGGGGTGCATGGAATTCTTGATTATGTTGGTTGCTTTTTCGAGGCAGCGGAAAGTATAGACAGAATCAATGGATGGGAGGTTGGTTTGCTTGATGGACTGGGCTACGTTCACAACCCTTAGTAGTCTCTTGTGGTCTTGGTCAGAGCAGGAGCCATACCAAGTTGTGATACATCTGGAAAGGATGCCTTTTTTTATTCACTCATAGGACATGACTGTTGCTGGCTGGCCAGCATTTATTGCCCATCCCTAGTTGCCCAAGGGCAGTTGAGGGTCAACCACATTGTTGTGGCTATGGAGTCACACGTAGTCCAGACCAGGTAAGGATGTCAGATTTCTTTCCCTGCAGAACTTTAGTGAGCCAGATGGGCTTTTCCAACAATCAACAATGGTTTCATGGTCATCAGTAGATTCTTAATTCCAGGTATAGAACATAGAACATAGAAAGCCACAGCACAAACAGGCCCTTCGGCCCACAAGTTGCGCCGATCACATCCCCACCTCTAGGCCTATCTATAGCCCTCAATCCCATTAAATCCCATGTACTCATCCAGAAGTCTCTTAAAAGACCCCAACGAGTTTGCCTCCACCACCACCGACGTCAGCCGATTCCACTCACCCACCACCCTCTGAGTGAAAAACTTACCCCTGACATCTCCTCTGTACCTACCCCCCAGCACCTTAAACCTGTGTCCTCTCGTAGCAACCATTTCAGCCCTTGGAAATAGCCTCTGAGAGTCTACCCTATCCAGACCTCTCAACATCTTGTAAACCTCTATCAGGTCACCTCTCATCCTTCGTCTCTCCAGGGAGAAGAGACCAAGCTCCCTCAACCTATCCTCATAAGGCATGCCCCCCAATCCAGGCAACATCCTTGTAAATCTCCTCTGCACCCTTTCAATGGCTTCAACATCTTTCCTGTAATGAGGTGACCAGAACTGCGCGCAGTACTCCAAGTGGGGTCTAACCAGGGTCCTATAAAGCTGCAGCATTATCCCCCGACTCCTAAACTCAATCCCTCGATTAATGAAGGCTAGTACGCCGTACGCCTTCTTGACCGCATCCTCCACCTGCGAGGCCGATTTAAGAGTCCTATGGACCCGGACCCCAAGGTCCTTCTGATCCTCTACACTGCTAAGAATGGTACCCTTCATATTATACTGCTGCTTCATCCCATTGGATCTGCCAAAATGGATCACCACACACTTATCCGGGTTGAAGTCCATCTGCCACTTCTCCGCCCAGTCTTGCATTCTATCTATGTCTCGCTGCAACTTCTGACATCCCTCCAAACTATCCACAACACCACCTACCTTGGTGTCGTCAGCAAACTTACCAACCCATCCCTCCACTTCCTCATCCAGGTCATTTATGAAAATGACAAACAGCAAGGGTCCCAGAACAGATCCCTGGGGCACTCCACTGGTCACTGACCTCCATGCAGAGAAAGACCCCTCCACAGCCACTCTCTGCCTTCTGCAGGCAAGCCAGTTCTGGATCCACAAGGCAACAGCCCCTTGGATCCCATGCCCTCTCACTTTCTCAAGAAGTCTTGCATGGGGGACCTTATCGAACGCCTTGCTGAAGTCCATATAGACCACATCCACTGCTCTTCCTTCGTCAATGTGTTTGGTCACATTTTCAAAGAACTCAACCAGGCTCGTAAGGCACGACCTGCCCCTGACAAAGCCGTGCTGACTACTTTTGATCATACTAAACTTCTCTAGATGATCATAAATCCTGTCTCTCAGGATCCTCTCCATCAACTTACTAACCACTGAGGTTAGACTCACCGGTCGGTAATTTCCCGGGCTGTCCCTGTTCCCTTTCTTGAATATAGGGACCACATCTGCAATCCTCCAATCCTCCGGAACCTCTCCCGTCTCCATCGACGATGCAAAGATCATCGCCAAAGGCTCCGCAATCTCCTCCCTCGCCTCCCACAGTAACCTGGGGTACATCCCATCCGGTCCCGGCGACTTACCAACCTTGATGCCATTCAATAGTTCCAACACATCCTCTTTCTTTATGTCCACATGCTCGATCCTTTCTGTCCACCGCAAACCAGCAGTACAACCACCCAGATCCCTTTCCACCGTGAATACCGAGGTAAAGTATTCATTAAGCAGCTCCGCCATTTCTAACGGTTCCGCACAAACTTTTCCCCCTTCACCTTTTAAGGGTCCTATGCCTTCACATCTCATCCTTTTACTCTTGACATATTTGTAGAAAGCCTTGGGATTCTCCTTAATCTTACCCGCCAAGGCCTTCTCATGACCCCTTCTCGCTCTCCTAATTTCCTTCTTAAGCTCCTTCCTACATCCCGTATACTCCTCTAAATCCTTAACACCTCCTAGCTCTCTGAACCTTCTGTACGCCTCTCTTTTCTTATTCACCAGGTTCATCACAACCTTCGTGCACCACGGTTCCCGTACCCTACCAACACCCCCCTGTCTCATCGGAACGTTGTCATGCAGAGCTCCAGACAAACATTCCTTGAAAATCCTCCACTTTCCTTCGGTACTTTTCCCCAAGAATGCCTCCTTCCAATTTACCCGTCTAATTTCCTCCCTGATGACACTGTATTTCCCTTTACTCCAGAGAAACACTTTCCTAGCCTGCCTGATCCTATCTCTTTCCAATGCTATCGTGAAGGAGATAGAATTATGATCGCTATCCCCAAGATCTTTAATTGAATTCAAATTCCACCATCTGCCGTGGCAGGATTCGAACCCGGGTTCAGAAAACATTAACTGATTCTCTGGAATAATAGTCTAGCGATAATACCACTAGGCCATTGCCTCCCCTTGTGCACCTGGAAAAATGGGCGAGAGTCATAGCAGATATGTTAAATTTCCTTAGCTTCCTATGAAAGTAGAAGCGTTGGAGGGCTTTCTTAACCACAGCATCAGCATGGAGGGGCCAGGACTGATTTTTGGTGATTTGAACACCTAGAAACTTGAAGCTCTCGACCATTTCCACTTCATCCCTGTTGATGCAGACAGGGACATGGCCTCCACAACGTTTCCTGAAGTCAACGACCATCTCTTTTGTTTTACTGACATTGAGAGATTATTGTCATTGCACCATTTCACCAAATTCTCTATCTCTTTCCAGTACTCCATCTTGTCATTGTTTTAGATACAACCCACTATGGTGGTGTCATCTGCAAACTTAAAAATGGAGTTGGAGTGGAATTTGGCCACGCAGTCATAAGTGTATAAGGAGTAGAGCAAGGGGCTGACGATAAAGCCTTGAGGGTTATCGTGCAGGAAGTGTCGTTACCTATCCTTGACTGATTGTGTTCTGTGGGTTAGAAAGTTTAGGATCCAGTCGCAGAGGGAGGAGCCAAGCCCTAGGCCACCGAGTTTAGAGATAAGTTTTGTTGGGATAATAGTGTTGAAGGCTGAGCTGTAGTCAATAAATACAAGTCTGACATAAGTGTCCTTGTTATCCTGGGTTGAGTGTATGACCAGCGAGATGGCATCTGCTGTGGACCTGTTGCAGCAATAAGTGAACTGGAGTGAATCCAGGCAATCTGGCTTTTATTTTAAATTTCCTGTTTGGTTTGTTGCCAAGAGTATTTTTCTCAACTTCTGAAAACTGCCAGTTTGAAAAAAAAATGCTAATTTACACTTCCACCACCTCAAGAATTAATACCTCTCAGCTTCGGGCTTGAGTCTAGAGATTATTTTATGGTGTTCCTAACAGCACTGTGCGTGTGTGTACACCTGAGACTGCAGCGGTTCAAAAAGGCAACTCACCACCACCTTCTCTAAGGAAAGCTAGGGTTGGGAAATAAATGCTGGCCGAGCCAGCAATGCCCAAATCCCATGAATGAATTTCAAAAAAAAACACAGGTATTATATAAAAGAACGTTTGTGTTATTGGTTTTCTGTTCCCACTGAAAGAATGTCATGACCTTGATGTCAAATCCCTCTATATTCTTGTTCTGCTTCCTCTGAGTAATATTCTCCAGCTATTTGTCTCCACACCGGGCATCTTGGACTGCTTTGACATTAATGGTTCTTTCAATAGTCATTCCTTCCACTTTGCCATGAAGTCACTCTCTTGTCACGACATTCCTCTGCATTTCTTTTTCCTTTCATTTCTCTCCATGCCTTCAAAAGTCTTCTATATACCTTTAACTTTTGCAATACCATGGGTTTCCCTGCCCCTGAAATAGATGCTCATTGTCCTGCGAAAAGTCAACTGGTGTTAAATACTGAAACATTTATTTTGTAAATAAGAGGAATAATTTTGTAACCAAAATGAAAGTCGCTTGTTCCCACACTCCCAATATCCTAACATCATGCAACATCAATAAATGGTAACAAAGTTCAAGCTTAGAGAAATATGTTACTTCCACATCTCATAGGTGGACAACAAAAGGAATTTGTCACCGTAAGGACAAACACACATTAACGTACTCAGCGTCACTACCCCCTTCAATTCAGCATGCTTATTGTAATTTTCAATGTAACCAAAGATAATTCTGGTTTCCACCGAAAAGTGAATTAGATTATCTCAAACTTGTAAAAATCTGCTTCAGAAAATATCTGGCTGTAATTTGTGCAAGAATTGCAAAGTGCTTCTGTTGATAAATGACAACAGTAAAGCATGTGCTCACAAATAATTTATTCATCTGAAATAAAAACATAGAAATCAGGAAGGTTCTAGACCTGATCTCCATTTATACTGCTATTGTTGATTTCAGTTGGGGTATCAGCAGGATCACTACAAATGGGTTCAATGCCTCCAACTCAAAAGCCAAAATATCAGTTGGGATTTCCACTCCCATGCGCTGGGAACAGCACGTGTGGTGCACGTTCCTCTTCCTTCCCTTCTCCACCAGTCATGACTTTTACAGCAAATGAAGTACTTTTCATAGGCACTGTCACTGTTGCACTGTATGAAACACAGCTGTAAATGCGTGTGCAATAAGGTTCCAAAAATAGCAGTTAATGGCCAGATAATCTGTTTTAGTGACATTAATTTAGGGTTTATTATTGGAAGGACAAGGGCCATGCTTTCCTGTACTCGTCAAATAGTGCTTTTGGATCTTTTACATCCTCCTGAGAGGACAAAAGGAGCCTCAGTTTAATGTTTCATCCCAAATACAACAGCTCCTACAGTGCAGCACTGCCTCAGTCCTGCTCTGAAGGGCCAGCCAAGATTCGTGCTCAAGTCTGTGGGACTTGAACCCACTTCAACCTTTTGAAGATTTTACAGATTTTACAGATCACCATTGAAAATCTGAAGAGGATATAGTAAACAAAATGCAAGGACAGGTATAAATTGGGCGGCACAATGGTTAGCATTGCTGCCTCGCAGTGCCAGGGACCCAGGTTCATTTCCCGGCTTGGGTCACTGTCTGTCTGCACATTCTGCATGGGTTTCCTCCAGGTGCTTTGGTTTCCTTCCACAATCGGAAAGGCATGCTGGTTAGCTGCACTGGCCATGCTAAATTCTCCCTCAGTGTACCCGAACCGGAGCCAGAATGTGGCGATCTTCACAGTAACTTCATTGCAGTGTTAATGTAAGCCTACTTGTGACATTAATAAATAAACTTTAAATTTCTAGCATAATTCTCTTTTTGATACCGAAGTTAATTTCCCCACCAGACCATGGAAAGCTATCACTTAAAGCTTTCTTTGTTGATCTTAACTCAATCATTTGTCCACAAAAGAAGTTATCATACTTAATAAGTAACTTTTAAAAAAAACTGGAGCTTAGAAATACATTGCAATGCTCATATTCACATTTAGTGTTAACTTGTTTGGAAACAAGGCCAAAATTACAGAATACCCTATCATGAGTAGCAAAATTTTCAAATCATCAATAGCCTGAAAAATAAATTATATCCAACCAAAACACCAAGTTTTAAATCGGAGATGCACCAGCAAATTTGATAATATCACTGTAAACTAGAACTGACACAAAAACTTGAAACTTAAGTCAACTAGTCTCCATCCACCTCTTTCACCTGACTGAACTTGTTCTCTCATTGAAAAATTTGTCTGTTACCTCTTTTCAAACCCTCAAAATAAAAGCTATTGATACCAGTACCCATATGCCTGTCTTTTTGTTGGGTATGCGGAATATTAAATGTTCTAGTCCTACTTGGACACCCTCCCCCAACTCTTTTTTCAGGTACATTAATTGTTGTATTGATGTTGCTTCCTGCTCTTGCCCAGAATTGGAAAACTTCACGAACTTTGTTTCCAAATTTCCATCCTTCTCTCAACTTCACAGGGTTCATCACCAATTTCTTGACCTTTTTTATATATTCTTTCATGGGACATGGCATTGGTGGCAAGGCGAGCATTTGTTGCAAATCCCTAAATTTCCCTCGACCCGAGTGGCTTGCTTGGCCATTTCAGAGGGCAATTGAGAGTCAAACCACACTGCTGTGGGTCTAAAGTCACATATGGGCCAGACCAAGTAAGGAGGGCAGATTGCTTTCCCTAAAGAACATTAGTGAAACAGATGAATTTTATTCATGACAATTTATGATCATTCCATGGTCACCATTACTCAGACTAGTTTTCAATTTTGGATTAATTAATTGAATTGAAATTCTACCATGGTGGGATTTGAAACCATGTTGCCAGAGCATTAGCCTGGGCCTCTGAATTACCAGTCCAGTGACAGCACCATTATGCCACCATCTTGGTCATCTGCATTTCTGAGGGCAGGTTAACAACAAATATTCATGATAACCCCACTGACTCCCACAGCTACCTTGACACAATTCCTTACACAGTGCACCCTGGAAGATTCCATTCCATGCTCCCAATTTCACCATTACATCTGTTTGGATGATGCAATCCTTCATAACAGCACTTTAGATAGGAGTCTTCCTTTTTCCTCATCCAAGGATTCCCCTCCACAGTGCTTGACAGGGCCCTTGATTGTGTCTGACCCATTTTCCACCCTTCTGCTCTCAGTCCTTTCCACCTCTCTGAAAACTATGTCAGAGTTCACCTGGTCCTAACCCTGCACGTAACTAGTCTCTGTATTCAACAGATGATCCTCTGCCATTTCTGCCACTTCCACCAAACACATCTTTCCCTCCCCTCTCCTTTCTGCATTCTGAAGGGACTGTTCCCTCCACAACTGTCTAGTTCACTCCTCAAATCACCCTAACATTCATTTTCCCTTCCTTTGGAACCTTTCCAAGCAAAGAGAACACTTGCTTTTCTATCTTCTGTTTCCTCACTATCCACGATCCTAAAGACTTCTTCCTGCCAGGTGAAGCAACAATTTATTTGTACTTTTTTCACTTTGGTATATTGCATTCACTGCTCACAATGCAGTCTCCTCGACACAGACGACCAAACAGACATAGATTGGGTGGATGCTTTGTAGAACACCACTATTTAGTTTACAAGCACGACCGTGAGCTTTCAATGGCCTACCATTTTAATCTTCCACCTTACTCCTGCACTGATATATCTATCCTCAGCCTACCACAATGTTTCCAATGAAGCTCATAGCAAATTCAAGTACCTTATCATTCGATTAGGCACTTGACAGCTTTCTGTATTCAACATTTGGCTCAACAATTTCAGACCATAATCTCTTGCATTCCCATTGTGTTTAGTTTTCTTTTCATTTTTTTTTCTGTTTTGCATTCAGATGGCAGCTGTTCATTATTCAAACCATTCACACCTCCTGTGCGCTCATATTTTGTTTTACTTATCCCATTACCTCTCTCTTTGGCTCTGTCCCTTCAACTCTTCTGTCATTTAATGTCTCCCATCTCACACTTTCCTTTCTGTTCTTTTTTTACCCTCCCCATTTCACTCCTTAAAAGCTATTAACATTCCTAACTTTCTTGGTTTTGATGATGGAGTTAGCATTTCAGGTTGTGACCTGTTCCTCTCTTCAAAGATGCTGCCTGACATACTGGATATTTCAAGTGTTTATTTCAGATTTCCAGCATCCACTGTATTTTGCTTTTGTGTTTGAAACTCAGCACATCTGATATATATTTTTTTAAATCAAGATTGTTCTTTCATGCACCCTTCTCCCTTGCTTCGGGTTTCCTGATCTATACACAGACAAACAGTTTTTCTCACTGTCCTTTCCTCACACTCATTCCTTTTACAAACACCATATATTCACCTTTCCCACTAGTCCACTTTCTGCACTGAATCTCATTATGTCTAATGGCTAATAGTAACAACTTGTCTCATAGAGTTGACCCAATACATTTTATCTGGAATTTACGTATTCATTTTTGGTTAAAAAAGGACATGTGCTGCAAAGCTGAGCTTGTGGTGGTTGTGATGGTGTTGGGAGTGCCTGCTTCATGACTAGTTTGTTTCAAAGTGCAATGTGCAATTCGGTCCAGCTGCGAGATCTGGCACAAGAGCAAAAATTAAGCAATAATGACGAGTTCAACTTTCTGGCTAACTCAGAAAGCAAGATTTTCTGGGCTAATTTATGTTTTACATACCAGGAATGAATGCATGATAGATGCAAGAAACTTCACTTAAGTGTGAATTGCATTGGACCATTCCTGCTGATCAAGTAATGCAAAGGTGAAATTAATTAATATTTAAACATCTTGATGGAGGAAAATATTCCATGGATGTACTAATAAGAGGTACAGCAAAAGTGACCAGGAGATTAATTATACAACGGAAAAATAATTTTCAAAGCTGTACTTGTAAAAGAAAATCTTAATCAAACAGAAATACCTGCACTTTCAATAGTATTTTCATTCTTGGGAACTGGATGGTGAAAGATCCAATTAGTAATCCCTACAGATTTTCTATTCCTTTCATTAAGCACCATAGAAAGCATTCTTTCTGGTTGTATCACAGCTTGGTATGGCTCCTGCTCTGTCCAAGACCACAAGGAACTACAAAAGGTGACGAATGTAGCCCAATCCATCACGCAAACCAGCCTCCCATCCATTGACTCAGTCTATACTTCCCACTGCCTCGGCAAAGCAGCCAGCATAATTAAGGACCCCACGCACCCCGGACATTCTCTCTTCCACCTTCTTCCTTTGGGAAAAAGATACAAAAGTCTGAGGTCATGTACCAACCAACTCAAGAACTGCTTCTTCCCTGCTGCTGTCAGACTTTTGAATGGACTTGCCTTGCATAAAGTTGATCTTTCTCTACACTCTAGCTATGACTGTAACACTACATTCTGCACTCTCTCATTTCCTTCTCTATGAACAGTATGTTTTGTCTGTATAGCGCACAGAAACAATACTTTTCACTGTATCCCAATACATGTGACAATAATAAATCAAATCAAAGTGTTACAGGAAAATTGAAATGTGGGCAAGATTCAGAAAAAGACAAATCTAATTGGATACTTGCTTTTACTCACCCTAAATACTTTTTTGATATGTGCTTGGCATACTAAAGGTTTTATTTAGTATACCCACATTTTTTTAAGTTCGAGTTTTTTGATTATATTCAGGCTTATGTGTAATCAATGCACTCACTGAAGGTCCAGGCTCCAAAAGCAAATAAATAAGTTCAAGGCAATATAAACAGCCATCTTCTGACAAAGATTTGTAACTGTTGCTATAATGAAGGAGTTGTGTTACATTCAATACTATCATATGATCAGTGACTTATTTTAAGATCAGAGCCCAGAAGTCACTGTTAGTAAAAAAAAATTTGATTGACTACTTCACATATTCAGAGTGCCTGTGCTTGCTACCTTGGCAAGAATGTTTAGCCACTTAAAATCAGTTATGATTCAAACGTATATTTAAAATTCTGCATCAAAAATGCACAAAACAGTGTAGCATTTTCTGGCATATGGCCCTTGACCTCTTTATAGAAAAAAATCACGACATACGTTACATCGACTTCTAAAATTACGAATATACTGGATAGAAGTCGCATGTAGAAGCAAAATTCTGAACCTTTAAAGAATCAGCAGGTCCAGGAGGTAAATAAATGAGTGTCAGCGAGGGAAGGGTGAGAACAGGGCCTCGAATTCTCCCATTTCCACAAAACGAATGAACGTTAGGCACAATTAGAAGCAGGCCAGTCCAGTCTGTCAGTCTTGCGTCATGTTAGTGATAGATAGAAACCTGGTTTTCTCTAGACTCGAGCAGGAGCCTGAGCAGGTCCGGCCAGCGGCCTAGGCAAGCAACAGCTTCCATAACGTGCTTCCTCCCCTCTGCGACAACAGCTCCGAACTACACTGAACAAACAGAGCTGCGGGCAGCCCAACACTCACTTGTTCTCGCTCTTGTTTTTCTGTTTCTTTCCCATCTTTTTTTCCTCGCCCTCTTTCCTCACTCACTCTGTCACTGTTTAAAATCTCTTTCAGACATATGGTAGTTGCCTAACTCTGCGCCTGCGCGACGACGTGTTGACGCGTCGCATGAGCTGCTCTCTGAGTGGTTGCGGCCGGCCGCCGCCTCCACCTGTCGGCGCCAGCTGTCAATCAGCTGGTGCGGAAGCAGAGAGTGTGCAGAGCAGCCAATACTGCACAAAGCCAGGCTGGAGAGAGGGAGTCCACACAAACATAGCGTGTCGCTTCCATCCTATTTTAATGCTAATTGTTTTACAAAGGGGATTCTGACACATTTTCCTCCCGGGGGGTGGGAACAAATGTCCAAAAGAGAAAAAGTCATTTTCCTTTTTTTTAAATGAGAAAATTGGCCCCTACCTTCGGTGTCAAATCTGCACCTTCAATGTTGAATTTTACTCTCCTTTTGCATTCAAATGAGGTAAACTTTGCAAGAAATATTAGCATTATTTTCTCATTCGATACATTGTAGATAGAATACAGTTTATTTACCCTAACAAATGGCTACAGTTGACCTACTATTTCCTTTATTTAAACTGTGACTTTGTATTAATAATATTTAATACTGGAAACTATTTGAGGAATTGCAATTTTTGTAATATTCGATATTGATTGATTCAGACAAGGTAACATTTATTGTCCATCCCTAGTTGCCTTGAGATGCTGACTTTTTGTTGATCTTTGTGATGAGGGTGCTAGACTCTTGTGCCTCGTTGATGGTTGAGTTTTTGAGCTATCTAGAGATAAGCCAGTCATCTAGAATAACTAGCTTCTTCGGTGCGCCTGTTGTCAGTTTTGATATAGCCGACCCTTTTAATTATTTGGTCACTGTTGATCTCGAGGTGTTGATGGTGGGAGGTCTGTGTTGTTGAAGGTCAGAAAGAGGTGGATAGGATTTATTTTCTGTTTGAGATACTAACCAGCTGCTATGTATGCAATTCCTCTTATTTATTAGTCCAGGATACTGTTCAAACCCTGTCGGTAACTGTGAATGGAGTTTTGAAATCAGTGAACATTGCCACTCCTAATCTTATTAATCAGAGGGCAGTGAGGAAGTAAGAGATATTTTGGTTCAAGATTCTATCCCTGCTGCAATTGTATTCTTCATTTGATGGTCAGATAGAACTAAGTTTATTTTATTTAAGTTTGTTAGTGTCACAAGTAGGCTTACATTAACACTGCAATGAAGTTACTGTGAAAATTTTGGTAGGGTTGCTTTGTGTCACACTCGGTGTGATGCTGCCTTGATGTTGAGGATAGTGAGTTCCATCTTTCAGGCCAACTATTGATCTTGTTACTTAAAACTACGATGTGAGCAAGAGCAAAACCATACGGTGGTCATTGAAATTTTGCTTATTTCTGCAGCCTTTGTGAACTGCAATTTGACAGACACTTGATAATGTTCAGGAGCTGTGTTTTATTTAATTTCAAGAAGTTTCACAGCAGTTTTTTTGTTGTTTGTTATTCCAAGCTACCCAATAGAAAGTCTTTCTATCTCTAACCCAATTCTAGTTACTCAGTAACCTATACTTTGTTGTACCTGTTAATTCTCAGATACTTTCGACCAGTTTGCTTACTCTAAGGTTTTACTCTGGTGCCCTTATTTGCAAGATGGACAAAGGACAAACACAAGTAAAGGTTCAACAAGTTTATTAATAATAACACTATTAACCCTTAAATTACCCACATAAAACAAGAGGATACCCTAGATTCAAGTATACTACCCGCAAAGATGGCTTGGTTAAACTGCAGGCTTGATACTTTGAGTCCCTCTGGTCCGTCGTCACAAAGGTGAGTCTCGATGGCAGCTTCTTCCTTCCTTCTCTGGTCAGTCTTCCAGATGGTCAAGTTCACCTCCTTCGTCAAGTCTTCACTGCTGGTGTGTCTGAAAATGTGTCCCTTTATCCCCCTGCCTGCCTTTCCAAAAACTTCTCTGGCTTCCAGCCAATGAGGTCCCAGGAGGGGGTTCCAATACCCAGTGGGTTTCTTGACGTCTGCCTGACAGGACACCAGGGTCCGCCCCCAGGTGTTCATCTCCATGCTGTTGCTTACATGTAACCTGTTTTCAGATAAGCTAACTGCAGGAACTCTTGGTGACAGAAAGTCTGGCCCGATCTGGGCTTCTAACAATAGGCCGGTGCATTTCAATGGGGTGCAATGATCTCCTGCTAAGTATCAGTAGAGTGCAACGACCTTTGATGGGTGATTGATGGGTCAGGCCCAGACATGTTTGTGTATTTGTACAATTGGCCTGCCCGAGGTTTGACTGTGTTTGATTTTAATATGCCCAATTCTTTAATTTAGGATATCCAATTTTATCAGCCTTAAAACTAGGCCCTGTTTATATTACCACAACTTCAACCTTCAGGTGTGATCATAGATTATATCAAAAAGCTGCATTATCTACAGCCCATCATGCCTGTGCCAGTTCCTTGAAAGAACTGTCTAATCTAGTCCCATATTCCTACCTTTTCTCTCTAACCCTGCAAATTAGTCCTTTGTAAGTACATATCTGATCAACTTATGAAAGTTCCAATGCAATCTGATTCCAACATCCTTTCAGTTCTAGATCTCAACAATACACCATGTGAAAATAATTTTTCTTTTCTTGTCTAGTTTTTTTATTTTTTTCACCTAATGAGCTCGAATTATCAGCCCATGTGATAGAGGAAACCATTTCACCTGCTTTTTCTCTTTGCAGGAAGATCATTGTTTGGCTGAAGTGATCCAATGAGCACCCATATTTTAGTAACTACAAAGATGGAACCAAACATGTTTAATTTTTGTGTTTATTAGGTCACCCTTGTAAATAATTTCTGTACCTTCCCCAAGACTTTGACATCCTTTGTAAAGTGTGGTGCCCGGAATTGTTCAGAGGCCGAGCCAGTGATTTGTAAATGTTTAGCATGACTTCCTTATTTTTATATTCAGCACTCTTATTAACTTTCTCTAGTGGCAACAGCTCCTTTGCAGTTCCTAAAATATTTGTATTTCTGTGCTTGCATCAAATGTCCATAAAACCTATTAAAAAGATGGACAGTTTGCTTTTAAAAAGGTGGAATGAAATATCGACAAGTTACTTTGAGGGGTTGGGATCAGTTGACTTACTTTGTGGTTTCTGTACAATTAAGGATGAACTCACATCTGAACATGTCTCTGGAAAGTCCTTAAGATGTAAATAACCTTTTGGAGGACTTTCTATTGAAGAGACACTAGGATGCAACAAGATCACGTGGGAATTTACACTTAGGATTGTCTGTATCTTTACAAAACCCCAAATATAATGGTTACCCAAGACTTGGTGTCAGCAAACTTGAAATGAAACAAAGATGGTTGTGAAGAAACCCTTTATTACAAGTGATGCAAATGACTACCATTCATCTCCCATTGTGTGGCAAT
The DNA here is from genome assembly GCF_964213995.1 of Mustelus asterias. NCBI lineage: Eukaryota > Metazoa > Chordata > Chondrichthyes > Carcharhiniformes > Triakidae > Mustelus > Mustelus asterias. The sequence goes on along the minus strand of NC_135810.1, from coordinate 72,752,297 downwards.
GGTTTATGACATCAACTAATTTGTATGGATAATTGAAGTATTACTTCTGTGGTCACATGACAGAAACTGGCTTGGGATGGGGGCGATCTTAATGTGCTAAAAACAGCCCAGAGAAGACAGTATGGGATCAACACCACAGAGGGAGAGATCTTGCCTAGCTAAAGAAAGATTGCTGCTTAGATAATCCATCATAGGCAAAGAAGAAGTGGGGCTAGTTCTTTTAAACTGCAGGATATATCTTCAATACAGGAATTTGTTTATCAACAGAAACTCCTACTCTCCATATTTTCTTCAATGAATCTTCTTCAAGAGAGAATTTTCAGACCCGCAGTGTTTCTGACAACCATCTCGAAGAAACAGCGTAATAGTGATTCTTGAACTCTTCTTAAAGATATCAATGCATACTCTCTTTTGTCTATAATCACCCTTTCTTGCATGTGTGTGGATCTTGTGTGAATGAAAAGTGGGTGTTTGTTGCCATTATACTTAAGGTGTTGTTCAAAATCTATATATCTTTAATTTAAATACACAAGAAAGCCTCTTTTGTATCTGTTCTTAAAAGTCACTGCACTCTAAGGGTTAAAACACTTTCAAAAACATATCTTGTGGTCAGTTGAGAGGTGGGAAAAAAGGAAAATTATTCCACATTTTTCTCTATCCATAACAGCATTCATTAGGTCACTTTAACTGGACCTGTTCAATCAGTTGACATTTGCACATACTAGCAAGTAGACACAGAGTATCCCTTGTGCAACTTGACCTCTGTTACATTCATCAAAAGTTCTCCTCTTCAACCATATATTTCCGGCAAAGCAATTATCATTAGGCAATCCGTTGGTGTTTGTAACACTACAGAGGCATTATTCAGGGAGGAGAAGGAATGCTGGAAGAATAAATAGCTTTCTTTCATTAGCATAAAGTTTCACAAGAATTTAAATGCCAGAAGTGTTTGTGGAAGAGAGCAAAAAGTATGTAAATGTCCAATAAGCCAGATGTCTCTGTCTTGCTGTGACAATTCCTGGATATTTACTGCCACCTAGCAATCCTAGACACCAATTTAAAATAGAGATCCTTAAAGCAGTTGTTGTTGCAGGTCTGTTCCAGTATACTGTTACAAGATGTGCATACCTGTTTGAGGTTGGCACTCCTGTCGCCATTGATCCTGTGAGTTTGGGATGTAAGCTCTGCACATTTCTGTTACAACAACTCCTTGCAATTTTTCTCTTATGACTCTCAACTGATGCTAAAGGTGAGAAAAATCCTGTCAACATGTCTCCAATGAAGCAATTTTACAGTCTCAAGAGTTACTCTTTATTGACAGTGCAAAGATGCTAGCCAAAACAGTGAACAGTGTTTACAGAAGATGTCAAAGGGACAGGTTAACAGGTAGTCCACAACTAGATTTTGGGCATCAGTAAGACAGATTCTTACTGATATTATCTTTAAAGATGCAACTAGATCCCTTTCAGTTTTCAACATGCCCCCTTTCACTTCTCCCTTCCAGGGTATTTTTTTATTCTTTCACAGGACATGGGCATCTTTGGCTAGACAGCATTTCATGTTGCCCACCCCTAATTGCCTTTAAGAATGTGTTAGTGAGCCGCTTTCTTGAACCGCTACTGTCCACATAATGTAGGTACATCGACGGTCCTGTTTTGGAAGGAATTCCAGGATTTTGACTCAACAACAGTGAAGGAATAATGATATAGTTCCAAGTCAGGATGATGTGTGGTTTGGAGGGAAGCTTGCAAATGGTGGTATTCTCATGAATCTGCTGCCCATGTCCTTCTAGGTGGTAGAGGTTTTGGGTTTATAATGTGTTGTTCTCTAAATCCAAATCCATATTGCACCCCTTCATTGCACTTTGAACTTACTGCTCATGTTTCCAAACCAGATATGACAGTCGCTAAAATAGCCTACTGCTTCTCTTGATGTCCTCTAATCAAGATACTCGGCACTTCCACAATACAAACAACAACTCCAATCATCCCATCCTACTCCTTCACTAAAGCTTCCACCCCTGTGCCTACGTCTCTCTATTGCAAGCTGTCTTCTTAAACCACTCTCTCCTCAAACTTCCTCTCCAAGGGAGAGGAGCTCTTGCACTTTATTGTCATTTAAGATTAAGACCATCCAATCAGCTAACTCTGCCATTTTCCCTCCACTTTCCTGGCCCATAGTGCCAAACCTCCTCCAGTGCTCCCCTTGCCTGGCCTGAACTCACATCTTTCTGCAATTTCTCTCCAATCCTCTTCATGAGAACCATCTCCTGCTTCCTCGACCTTATTTCCATTGAACTGTTGATCACCAACTTCCCTCCCTGGGCCCCATGTCAGCTGCTTTTTTTAATGGCTCTCTCTCTCACCAGGTACTGTCGCCCCTTAAGATCTCCCATCATCACCCCTTTCCTCAAACTAACCCTTGACTCCATTGGCCTTACAAACAACTTCCACATCTCCAAACTCCCTTTCCTTTCAAGCTCTTGAATGTGTTGTCATCCCAAACCCATGTCCATTTTTACTCAAACTCCTTGTTTGAATTCCTCCAATCACTTATCCATCGCAGAACACCAAAATGTTTCTCATCAAAGTCACAAATAGCATTCTATGTGACGATGATAAAGATAAGCTATCTCTTCTCCTCTCTCGATCTGTCTGCAGCTGTTGATGTTGTCGACCACATTATCCTCCTCTCCACTGTTGTCCATCTGGGTGGGATTGCCCTCAGCTGGCTCTGTTCTTATCTGCCTAATCCTAGTAAGAGAATTGCTTGCACTGTCTTCTCTTTCCACTCCCACCATTACCTCAGGTATCTGCCAAAGATCTATCCTTGGACCTCTGCCCTTCGATGACATTATCCAAAAATACAGCATTAGTCACATGGACGTTGACACAATTCTACATCATAATCACCTCTCAAGATTCCTCCATTGATCCTAAATAATCAGATAGCTTATCCATCATCCAATACCATAAATTTCCTCCATTCTACTGGCCACACTATCTTTGACCCATCTATCTTGTCAGTTATACGACTACTCTGTAGGGATTTCTCTTCCTTTGTAGTACTACAAAAGCAAAATAGTGCAAATTTGGAAATCTGAATTTCTAAAACTCTCAGGAAGTCACATAGCATCCATGGCAAGAGTAAAACATAATTTGATGTTTCATCAGAACTGTAAGATGTTAGTGATGATTGATTGCATTTTATGATCCTACAATTTGTAGAAAATGTTTAATGAAGAAAAACATGTTGCTATCATTCTTTAAATGATTTTCATGTTATTATTTCCATTCATCCTTCTCCCCATCTCTGTAGAAGTATTGATTTTGGAATTATTAATTTGTGACTTTTAGTTTAGTTTTGTTAAAATAACTGTCCATTCAGAAAAGCAAAATACTGCAGATGCTGGAAATCTGAAATAAAAACTAAAAAAGTGTTGGAACTACTTAGGTTAGGCAGCATCTATAGAGATAAAAATATTTAACATTTCAGTTTGATGAACTTTCTGAGCAGAAGATAAGAAATGTAAGAATGTTTTTAACTCCTCCTTCCTGAACCCCTCAGCCCCTCCATTTCACTCGCCTTTAAGATACAGTATTTCTTAAACTTACCTCTTTAACCAACCTTTGGTTATCTGCCCTTATGTTGCCCGTTGCCAAACCTTGTTTCATAATACCCATGTGAAGCATAGTCAGAAGTCTCACAATACCAGGTTAAAGTCCAACAAGTTTTTCTGGAATCATAAGCTTTCAGAGCACTGCTCTTTCGTCAGATGAGGGCTCACTTGAGGATTCCAAAACTTATTGGACTTTAACCTGGTGTTGTGAGACTCACCTGAGGATTCCAAATAAACCCGTTGGACTTTAACCTCGTGTTGTGAGACTTCTTACTGTGCCCACTCCAGTCCAACGCCGGCATCTCCCCATCATATGAAGCATCTTAGGTCGTTTTACGACGCCAAAGGTGCTATATAAACCAGTTGTTAGAAGTTTTTTTAAACAGGCTTGAAACATTTGGGGGAGTTTTCTCTTATTGCTAAAATGTCCCTTTATTGGTTCAATGACATTCTCCCTGAGCCGACAGTAAAATCTCTCATAGGTGTGGAAAGCAGAACAGAATTGAAATTTTCACACATCCTCCTGCACTGGAATACTTTATGTTGTAATGTTCCCTTTTTGCGAGCAAACCGTTTGCAGGAGAAGCTGAGATAAACACTTCGTAATTTTTGGTATTAACTCCACCTACAAGTGACTTTATTGGAACATAAAGATAGATATGAAAGGAGGAGAGAGGGCTCACTGCTCCATCCTGCAGCCCGGCTCTATTTCGGTTTGGACCGGATCTGAGTCTGTTGCCAGGGAAGCTGACAGTGACCTTTAACCTCGCTGTCAGATTGTGGCAGGAAACGGTCGGTGGGAGAGTTCGGGCCGTATCAAACCGGGTAAGTAGCGAGCGAAGGAGGGCCCAGTGTCTGCCGCTGCCCCGAGCCGTGATGCCGCTGTATTTACAAAGAGAGCCGAGGGTGGAGGCTCCATGTTTAGCGCTGGGCGGAGGCCGGGCTGCTGCGTGACTAAGCCTCAGCATAGCGGTGGCAGTTGGAAAGTTGCGGCTTCACCGTGCACACAAAAACGCCAGCTCGCTTTGGTTTGATTTCTTCCCCCCTCTGAGCCACTTAGATAGAGGTTCAATACTTTGAGTCGTGGGGTTAAGCCTCTAATGTTCACGGTCCGAATTTTCGGTATTTGTAAAGTGCAGCCTACGTCATGGGATCGTCGAGTTTTTTTGGTGAAGTTTTATCATACGATTGTCCTGTTCGGGTTAATGATAATCGATCCTGGTTTTGTCCAAATAGACTTCTTCATTCCTTTCCTTGTGTGCTAACTACTCCGGCACACGACAGTTAAGAATATGCTTTAATAGTTACAATTCTGGGTTACTTTTAAAATAAGACATAACCACATTAAAACAGGCTAAGTATAAAATTATTTTTTTCGAGGCTGGCATATTCAACATTGGCTGCTCTATGTAATGCGGGAGAAACCATGCAAAAAAGGAAATAATCCCCATATTTTAAATTGAAACCAAAATCCTAACTTTTGGTAAAATTTGAATTTAATCCCTTTTAAAATATTGTAGACATATTCAAACCTAAATATAATATCCATTTTAGTTATATTGTATATTGAGTCATTTGATTTAAATGGGTTTAGTGTTGACGCCTTGTATTTTTTCGATTACTGAAGAAGGCTTTAGGAGCTTTTTGTAACAGGTCATCTGCGTGGTGAAAGATAATTAATACGTCCGACAGTCGGGAAGGTGACAGTATATTTCCCCTTCTTGCATCATATTTATTGTCTGTCTCCTTTTTATTGAATTGGTCCTCTTTTTATCCTCTTTGGATATTTTTTCCCTTGGGAGTACTCCGAGGAAAAAAGGGTGGAGAAAACAAGAACCACTACTCAGTGAGAGAGCAGCACTTATGGAAACAAAGGAAGTGCAGCAACCGATGGAGGGGAGAATTTTAAAACTGCAGCAGCTGAGGGTGGAAAGAATGTCAATAGGTCCACTGAAGAAACTGGGTCAGGAAGAGGAGGGTGCGGAATTGGAAGGAAATTATTTTTGTAGATATATTGGTATTGAAGTTAATTATGACGTTTTAAGTAGAAATAGTTTGATTTTTGTGTACCAAAAACTTTAATGTGCGCTATACTGAAGATTTAATTAGATGGTTAGAACTGTGTAATTAAAACTGCTACCTAATTTTGGTAAAATACAGCTTCATGACAATAATAAACTTAGTATTGTAATATGCTTTTTTTTGTTTAAACATGTATGTCCGCATGTATTTTCCTTTAGGCATTGTATTCCTAATTCGCAAGAATGGCAAGTAACCCCTCGATGGCTATGCTCAGTAAAGCTCTTGAGCAGCAAATGCTGCAGACAACTGAAATAGTTGAACAACAACTAGATACAGAGATTGAGAAGTTTGAAAAGATGGACGCAGATGAACTAGAGAAACTCAGAGAAAAGAGGCTTGAATCAATGAAGAAAGCACAGCACCAGAAACAGGTGGAAACTTTCATTAAGCAACAACAATTGGTTTATTGGTTCGAAATAGAGAACTAGAATGTTCGAGAACTAGAATAGTATTTTGTGGCATCCAAGAAATTTTGCGTTAATTTTATTGTCCTAAAATATTTTTCATAAGTTCATCAAATAACGTAAAGTGCAGTATTAACTCGAGCAAATATTTCAGTTTTTAAACTACTGACTGATTTATCTCTCAGGTGGGCTGTGGGAATGAAATGTAGCTTTCAAATTAACTTGTTTTAGTATAACAATTTAAACATAATTTTGCACTTTTTTGATACAAATATTACACTAATATTTTTTTCATATGCAGGAATGGCTTTCCAAGGGCCATGGTGAATACAAAGAGATTCCCAGTGAAAAAGATTTTTTTCAAGAGGTCAAAGAGAGTAAAAATGTGGTTTGCCACTTTTATAGAGATACCACATTTAGGTGAGGAACCAAATTTTCTCTAGCAAGACAACAAAACCGAATATGGTTTGAACTTGGGAAAGAGGATATTTATAATTGTGATTATTTGAGTGTCTGGCAAATAAGACTACCAAGACTTCAATTTTATTAAACCAAAAGAAAATATTCTTCCCTACTATCCTCAAGATTCCCATCTCCACATCAGATAATGGAAAGTGGTGGATGATAAAAAAAAAAATGCCAGCAGCTCTGCTCGTTATTGCAGTGCTGCTGACAAGATCACTTGATGTTAACTCGTGCACATGACGGAGGCTGCTGGTCCAGGTCCAAAGTACTTCACTAAATCTGATCCACCCAACTCCTTCTATCGGCACCCCACCATGAGTGAAGGTTTGTCTCTGCTTAGTAATTCAGCAGCCCCCAAAGTACTAATTTCAGCATATGAACGTCAAAGACAATTGAGTAGGTTAATTAAATGTGCACATTTCATTGCTGAGTGGAGTATATATAATAGCAAGTCATAAGTTTGCAGTTTCAATGAGACCAAATGGAGCAGTGCCTAAAGAATCTGGTGGATGGGAGAGAGAATTTGAGCTGGGAGATAAGCTATTTGAGAACGAGAAGAATGGACTTTCTAGCCCATCCCATTAGTTTCTTTGGGGGATAACTTGCAACATGGTCTAGTATAAGTCGGATGCCCCATAAAAATAGAGCAATGTAAAATTAGCCCTGGAGAGATTTCATACAGCATCACCCTCCTTCCTATTTTCTTGAAATATTAAGTAATTATCCAGTAATTCTTTGAAACCACGGTTGATCTGACATCAGTCATTCAGTACTGTGGAAAAGCATTCCAATGATTCATTGCATGAAAAATGTTTTCCTGCATATTGCTTTTCTTGAAATTAGCCTTTGTATTCAACTTACCCTTCAATGTAAATAATTGATAAATGATCTTTCCTTCATAATTTGGAAGACTATAGTTTTTTTTCAAAGTTTATTTATTAGTGTCACAAGTAGGCTTACATTATCACTGCAATGAAGTTACTGTGAAAATCCCCTAATTGCCCCACACCAGCGCCTGTTCGGGTATACTGAGGGAGAATTCAGCATGACCAATACACCTAACCAACACGTCTTTTGGACTGTGGGAGGAAACCGGAGTACCTGAAGGAAACTCACGTAGACACTGGGAAAACATGCAGACTCCACACAGTGACCCAAGCCAGGAATCGAACCCGGGTCTCTGGCGCTGTGAGGCAGCAGTGTTACCCACTGTACCACCCCGTGGTTGGTGTTGTTTCAACCCTGCTATCATCTGATACAGCATTGCCCCAGTATTCAAATGTGGTTGAATTATTTTATTCCTTATAACTTGTGCATTTGTATTTCTGTGTTTGTGAAAATTTTGAAGTGAATTCGCTGTGTAATTTTATTTTGCTCTTTTATGTACAGATGCAAGATAGTAGACAAGCACTTGGCTATTCTAGCTAAAAAGCATTTTGAAACCAAGTTCATTAAATTAAATGCAGAAAAAGCTCCTTTCCTTTCTGAGAGATTACGAATCAAAATAATTCCAACAATGGTTTTGGTGAAAGATGGAAAAGCTAAAGATTACATAGTTGGGTTTGATGACCTTGGTTGCACAGACAACTTCACCACTGAGACTTTGGAATGGCGACTGGGCTGTGCTGCTATCATTAACTACAGGTAACACTCCCTGATTTTTAGTTTAGCTGCACTAATGCATAAATTTGATTTTCAATCTGGGTGACATTAATATTTTAAAAATCTTAATTACGTTTGTGTGATAGAAATGAAGTTCTTAAAAACAAAAAAAATCTCAAGTTCCTTTTGGGTTTCCAGAGAGAAAACATGCCTAATTTCTCTATGCAAAGCTAAACATATTAAACATTTTGGATTTTAGAAATGATATATCTGCTTTAGAGAGGAAGTATAGGTAGAATACTGTTATCAAAATATTTGCCCACTCTTGATGAGGGCAGTGCTTAGTTGTGATACTCTGCCCTTACACTCTCAAATGTTACTGAAGAGTTTCACAGCCATCAAAATGCTCTTTCCTTCAGCAACATGGCAGCCAATTTGCACACGAGCAACCATCAAATGAAATAATGACCAGAGTCTGTTTTTCATACAAATGTTGGGCAGGATACCAGGGAAACTTCCTGCTCATCTTCCAAAAGCACTATAGAATCTTTCATATCACCCGAGAGGACGGATGGGACCTTTGTTTGAAATCTCATCGGGCAACACCTCTGATAATGCTGCAATGAGTCATTATTGCTTTGCATACTTACTTATTTGCTGTAATCTGTGGATTGGAACATGAATAACATCTTTCTGACTCCAAGTGTGAGTGCTACCACTGAGACAAGGCAGCAGCTACTGGTGAAGTGCCAATTGACAGACTCTAAAAAATTTTGTAGAAAAGTTAAAAGTAAAGTGGAGTCAGTTTTGTATAGGATAGCTCATCTCTGTGAACATCATTTGTTCACTGTTTGTTATAGATTTTTACGAAGTTAAACAGGCTGTTTTGCCAGTGATAGTTGTCATATAATTCCTTCCAGAGACGACTGCAATTTTCTGATTCAGATTTCTTGCTTTAGAGAAAACACTATTTAAAGTAAATGTTGCAATTGTTTTTACCTTGTTCCAAAATATGACTTTGTACATAATGGAGTTTATGTTTCAGTTCAAGAATAAAACAAATGATTGAAATCTGATTCTTTTATTTTAGTGGAAATTTGATGGAACCACCTTCCCAGCTGCAAAGAAAAAGTGGATGCATCACAAAGATGGAAAAAAGGGCAATTAGAGAAAGGAGCAATGATTCTGATTCGGATGATGATTAGACTGTTCTCAGTATGTTTCTTGATCCAAGCTTCAAATTTAGTCTTTTTTTCTGTCCATTGTCAATCTTTAATTTTACCAGATGCCATACAAATTTTAATTTTTGTAGACTAATAAAACTGCAAGTACAATTACATTGTAAACAGTGACTGTCAGATATTGACTGCTGAATTGTTTTTGTTTTAAATGTTCCATGAATGTTGGTAGAAAGTCACCTATTTTGCTACAATTACATTGTAAGACTATTTTTTGTAGCAGATGGACAACTACAAAACACTTGCATCACTTATTAGATAAATGAAGATCATACTTAATAATAAATTGGAAAGACATTTGCTAATTTTCAAAGTCTTGAATTGTTGACCTGTAGGTTACAGGGTTCTAGGTGCTATCTGCAATGAAATTTGCAATTATTCTTAAAAACATTGAAGTGGTAGATTTTTTTGATCAGGTAGGGCATCACTGTCAAACCTGTTCCTGTCTAAATACTGCATACAGATTAGGAGCAGGCCATTCTGCCCTTCGAGACTGCTACGTCATTCAGTAAGGTCATGGCTGGATCTGATTGTGACCTCAACTCCACTGCTGCCCCAATAACCTTTGATTTTCTTGTTTGTCAGAAATCTTATCTACCTCCTTTCTTAAAAAGAATCAAAGTCCCTGCCTCCACTGCTCTCTGGGGAAAAGAGTTCCAAAGATACTCAACCCTCAGAGAGGAAACATTTCTCCTTATTGCCATCTTAAATGGGAGATTGCTTATTTTTGTAAATTGTGTCCCTTAATTTTAACCTCCGCTGCAAGCGAAAATATCCTTTCAGCATTTATTCGATCAAACCCCTTCAGGATCTTGTACGTTTCAATAAGGTCACCTCTCATTCCTCTAAACTCCAATGGATATAGGCATAAACTTTGCTCATAAGATAACCTCCCATCCCAGGGATCAATCAAGTAAATCTTGTCTGAACTTAAATAAGGAGATCAAAACTGTAGACGGTACTCCAGATGTGGTCTAACACCTTTTGCAACTGCAGCAAAACATCCCTACTTTATTATAAAAACAGAAAATGCTGGAAAGAGAAACAGTTAATGTTTTTAGTTCATATGATTCTTTCAGAGCTCTGAAGTCATATGGACTTGAAACATTGTTTCTCTCTCCACAGATGCTGCCAGACCTGTTGTCTTTCCAGCATTTTGTTTTTATTTCTGATTTCCAGCATCCACAGTATTTTGCTTTTATCTCTACTTTTATATTCCATTCTCCTTGCAATAAATGACAACACTCCATTTGCCTTCCTAATCATTTGCTGTATCTGTGTACTACCTGTGATTCATGTACCAGCAAACCCAGATCCCTCTGTATCTCGAGTTCTGTAATCTCTGTCCATTTAAATAACATGCTGCTTATCTATTGCTGCTGAAGTGGAGAATTATTATACTTCATCTGCCAATTTTTTGCCCAGTCACTTAACCTATCTATGTCCCTTTGCAGATTCCTTGCATCCTCTTCACAACCCACTTTCCAATCTATCTTTGTATTGTCAGCAAATTTAGCAACTATACATTCGGTCCTTTCACCCAAGTTTGATACCATTTGTAAATAGTTGAGGCAGCAACATGATCCCTATGAAACTACACCGGTTACACCTTGCCAACCAGAAAATGACCCATTTATGTCTACTCTTTTTTTCTGTTAGTTGGCCAATCCTCTATTCTTGCTGGTGCGTTACCCCCTACACTATGAATACTTATTTTGCATAGTAACTTGATATGGCACCTTGTCAAATGCCTTCTGGAAATCAGAAGTACAGTACATAAGTTCCCCTTTATCCATGTTGCTTGTAACTTCCTCAAAGAACTCCAACAAAATAGTCAAACATGCTTTCCCTTTCACAAAGCCATGTTGACTCTGCCTAATTGCAGTGAGATTTTCTAACTGTCCTGCTTATCAATAGATTACAGCATTTTCCTGTTATTTCCTTTCAGTCTCCTTTCTTGAATAGAGGGACATTTTCTATTTTCCTATCTGATGAGATCTTTCAGAATTTTGGAAAATTAAAACCAATGCATCTATTATCCCAGCAGCCACTTTCAAGACCGTAGAAGTTCACCAGGACCTGTGGCCTTGTCAGACTTTAGTTCTAATATTTTTTGTCCTACCCTTTCCTTGGAGTTTGTAATTGTTTTTATTTCCTCCCTACCTTTCACCTTCTGAATGACATTTATTTCCAGGATGTTACTCATATCCTTCCCAATCAGAAGATTGGGAAGGCTATAAAAACAAACAGAGGATAACAAAGAGAGAAATAAGGAAGGAGAGGATCAAATATGAAGGTAGGCTAGCCAGTAACATTAGGAATGATAGTAAAAGTTTCTTTAAATACATTAAAAACAAACGGGAGGCAAAAGTAGACATTGGGCCGCTCCAAAATGACGCTGGTAATCTAGTGATGGGAGACAAGGAAATAGCTGAGGAACTTAATAAGTACTTTGCGTCAGTCTTCACAGTAGAAGACATGAGTAATATCCCAACAATTCAGGAAAGTCAGGGGGCAGAGTTGAATATGGTTGCCATCACAAAGGAGAAAGTGCTAGAGAAACTAAAAGGTCTGAAAATTGATAAATCTCCGGGCCCAGATGGGCTACATCCTAGAGTTCTAAAGGAGATAGCTGAAGAAATAGTGGAGGCGTTAGTTATGATCTTTCAAAAGTCACTGGAGTCAGGGAAAGTCCCAGAGGATTGGAAAATCGCTGTTGTAACCCCACTGTTCAAGAAGGGAACAAGAAAAAAGATGGAAAATTATAGGCCAATTAGCCTAACCTCAGTTGTTGGCAAAATTCTAGAATCCATCGTTAAGGATGAGATTTCTAAATTCTTGGAAGTGCAGGGTCGGATTAGGACAAGTCAGCATGGATTTAGTAAGGGGAGGTCGTGCCTGACAAACCTGTTAGAGTTCTTTGAAGAGATAACAAATAGGTTAGACCAAGGAGAGCCAATGGATGTTATCTATCTTGACTTCCAAAAGGCCTTTGACAAGGTGCCTCACGGGAGATTGCTGAGTAAAATAAGGGCCCATGGTATTCGAGGCAAGGTACTAACATGGATTGACGATTGGCTGTCAGACAGAAGGCAGAGAGTTGGGATAAAAGGTTCTTTCTCAGAATGGCAACCGGTGACAAGTGGTGTCCCGCAGGGTTCAGTGTTGGGGCCACAGCTGTTCTCTTTATATTTTAACGATCTAGATGACGGGACTGGGAGCATTCTGGCCAAGTTTGCCGATGATACAAAGATAGGTGGAGGGGCAGGTAGTATTGAGGAGGTGGGGAGGCTGCAGAAAGATTTAGACAGTTTAGGAGAGTGGTCCAAGAAGTCGCTGATGAAATTCAACGTGGGCAAGTGCGAGGTCGTACACTTTGGAAAAAAGAATAGAGGCATGGACTATTTTCTAAACGGTGACAAAATTCATAATGCTAAAGTGCAAAGGGACTTGGGAGTCCTAGTCCAGGATTCTCTAAAGGTAAACTTGCAGGTTGAGTCCGTAATTAAGAAAGCAAATGTAATGTTGTCATTTATCTCAAGAGGCTTGGAATACAAAAGCAGGGATGTACTTCTGAGGCTTTATAAAGCACTGGTTAGGCCCCATTTGGAGTACTGTGAGCAATTTTGGGCCCCACACCTCAGGAAGGACATACTGGCACTGGAGCGGGTCCAGCGGAGATTCACACGGATGATCCCAGGAATGGTAGGCCTGACATACGATGAACGTCTGAGGATCGTGGGATTATATTCATTGGAGTTTAGGAGGTTGAGGGGAGATCTGATAGAAACTTACAAGATAATGAACGGCTTAGATAGGATGGACGTAGGGAAGTTGTTTCCATTAACAGGGGAGACTAGGACGCGGGGGCACAGCTTTAGAATAAAAGGGAGTCACTTTAGAACAGAGATGAGTAGAAATTTCTTCAGCCAGAGAGTGGTGGGTCTGTGGAATTCATTGCCACAGAGGGCTGTGGAGGCCGAGACGTTGAGCGTCTTCAAGACAGAAATTGATAAATTCTTGATTTCTCGAGGAATTAAGGGCTATGGGGAGAGAGCGGGTAAATGGAGTTGAAATCAACCATGATTGAATGGTGGAGTGGACTCGATGGGCCGAATGGCCTTACTTCCGCTCCTATGTCTTATGGTCTAAAGTGAAGACAGACACAAAATATCTGTTCAATTAGTCTGCTAATTCCCTATTTTCCATTATTAATTCTCCAGTCTCTGCTCACTTTGCTTACTCTTTTCCTTTTCAAATGCCTGCAGAAACTCTTTATGTTTTTATATTTCAATCTAGCTTTCATTAGTCTTTTAATCATTCTTTGCTGTTCTTTATATTCTAGTACAGTAAGAAGTCTCACAACACCAGGTTAAAGTCCAACAGGTTTATTTGGTAGCAAATACCATAAGCTTTCGGAGCACTGCTCCTTCGTCAGATGGAGTAGATATCTGCTCTCAAACAGTGCACAGACACAGAAATCAAGTTACAGAATACTAATTAGAATACGAATCTCTACAGCCAGCCAGGTCTTAAAGGTACAGACAATGTGGGTGGAGGGAGCATTCAACACAGGTTAAAGAGATGTGTATTGTCTCCAGACAGAACAGCTAGTGAGATTCTGCAAGATCAGGGGGAAAGCTGTGGGGGTTACTGATAATGTGACATAAATCCAACATCCCGGTTTAGGCCGTCCTCATGTGTGCGGAACTTGGCTATCAGTTTCTGCTCAGCGACTCTGCGCTGTCGTGTGTCGTGAAGGCCGCCTTGGAGAACGCTTACCTGAAGATCCAAGGCTGAATGCCCGTGACTGCTGAAGTGCTCCCCCACAGGAAGAGAACAGTCTTGCCTGGTGATTGTCGAGCGGTGTTCATTCATCCGTTGTCGTAGCGTCTGCATGGTTTCCCCAATGTACCATGCCTCGGGACATCCTTTCCTGCAGCGTATCAGGTAGACAACGTTGGCCGAGTTGCAAGAGTAGGTACCGTGTACCTGGTAGATGGTGTTCTCACGTGAGATGATGGCATCCGTGTCGATGATCCGGCACGTCTTGCAGAGGTTGCTATGGCAGGGTTGTGTGGTGTCGTGGTCACTGTTCTCCTGAAGGCTGGGTAGTTTGCTGCGGACAATGGTCTGTTTGAGGTTGTGTGGTTGTTTGAAGGCAAGAAGTGGGGGTGTGGGGATGGCCTTGGTGAGATGTTCGTCTTCATCAATGACATGTTGAAGGCTCCGGAGGAGATGCCGTAGCTTCTCCGCTCCGGGGAAGTACTGGACAACGAAGGGTACTCTGTCCACCGTGTCCCTTGTTTGTCTTCTGAGGAGGTCGGTGCGGTTGTTCGCTGTGGCGCGTCGGAACTGTTGATCGATGAGTCGAGCGCCATATCCTGTTCTTATGAGGGCATCTTTCAGCGTCTGGAGGTGTCTGTTGCGATCCTCCTCATCCGAGCAGATCCTGTGTATTCGGAGGGCTTGTCCGTAGGGGATGGCTTCTTTTATGTGTTTAGGGTGGAAGCTGGAGAAGTGGAGCATCATGAGGTTATCCGTGGGCTTGCGGTATAGTGAGGTGCTGAGGTGACCGTCCTTAATGGAGATGCGTGTGTCCAAGAATGCAACCGATTCCGGAGAGTAGTCCATGGTGAGTCTGATGGTGGGATGGAACTTGTTGATGTCATCATATAGTTGTTTCAGTGATTGTTCACCATGACTCCAAAGGAAGAAAATGTCATCGATGTATCTAGTGTATAGCATCGGTTGAAGGTCCTGTGCGGTGAAGAAGTCTTGTTCGAACCTGTGCATGAAGATGTTGGCATATTGAGGTGCGAATTTTGTCCCCATGGCTGTTCCATGTGTCTGGATGAAGAACTGATTGTTGAAGGTGAAGATATTGTGGTCCAGGATGAAGCGGATGAGTTATAAAATTGCATCTGGAAACTGGCAGTTGACGGCATTGAGTACTGAGGCCGTTGCAGCAATGCCATCATCGTGGGGGATGCTGGTGTAGAGTGCCGAGACATCCATTGTGACAAGGAGTGCTCCTGGTTCAACTGCTCCATGTGTGTTGAGTTTCTGTAGGAAGTCCGTAGTGTCGCGACAAAAGCTGGGGGTTCTTTGTACAATGGGTTTCAAGATGCCCTCGACATAGCCGGAGAGGTTCTCGCACAGGGTTCCATTTCCTGAAACGATAGGACGGCCGGGTGTGTTTGCCTTGTGTATTTTTGGGAGGCAGTAGAGATCTCCAACGCGTGGAGTACGTGGGATGAGAGCACGGAGGGTGTTTTGAAGGTCTGGATCAAAGGTTTTGATCAGAGTGTTGAGTTGACGGGTGTGTTCTTTGGTCGGATCTGTGGGTAACTATCTGTAGTGTTCCTCGTTGTTCAGTTGTCGGTACACTTCTTTGCAGTAATCCGTTCTGTTCAGTATGACGATGGCCCCTCCTTTGTCTGCTGGTTTGATGACAATGTTGCGGTTGGTCTTGAGAGCGTGAATGGCGTTGCGTTGTGCTTGGGTGATGTTCGGTGCTGTCTTGTGAGTGCGGCTGATGAATTTCGTGTTGACGCACCTCCTGATGGCTTGGGCATACATGTCAAGTCGAGGGCAGCGGCCTTCCGGAGGAGTCCAATTCGACTCTTTCCTCTTCGGTTGCACTGCGGATCTCTCTGTCTGCTGTTCCGGTTCATTAGCTGTCTCATTGTGTTCGCTGTTGGCCTCTTGGGGTTTGTGGAAGAACTCACGCAGTCTTAGTCGCCTGATGAATTCCTCTGTGTCCGCTGCGAGACTGAGGGGGTCTATTTTGCTAGTGGGGCAAAAGTTTATATTCTATCCAATCTTCTGACCTACCATTAATCTTTGTGGAATTGTGTGCTTTTTCAATTTTATACTCTTAACTTGCTTAGTCATGGATGGTGCATCCTCCTCTTCTCCCTGGAATGTATTTATGATGATTATTTTGAAATATGAAATTCAATCATTATGATCACTTCTGTCTAGGGGTACCTTCACTATGAGATCATTAATTAATCATGCCTCATTGTACATTATTAGATCTAGTATAGCATGCTTGCTGGTTGGCTCTAGAATGTGCTGCTCTAAGAAACTGTCACAGAAACATTCATGAAATCATTATCCAGGTTACCTTTGCCAATCTGAATCGTCCAATCTCTATGTAGATTAAAATCACCAATGATTACTGCTGTAGTTTTTTTACAAGCCCCCATTATTCCTGTAGATCCTGTCCTACAGTGTGGTTAGTTTGTGTGTGTGTGTGGGGGGGCTTAATACTGCCCCACACACAACTTCTTGCCTTTACTAATTTCTACCCAAACTGAGGTAATCTCTTTATTGTACCAATATCATTCTTAATTAACAAAGCCATCCCTTCGTCTTTCCTAAATGACTTGATTATTCAGGTCCCAACTTTGTCATCTTACAGCCATAATACCTGATGTTTATTTGTGCTGCCAATTCATCTGTTTTTGTTACAAAAACTTCTCTAACCTTATGAGGAACAACTAGATTGAAATGAGGGTGGGAGGAAGAACATTTTTCTTTTTGTTTTAGTTATGTTGCTTCCTGTTCCATGGGTGCTGGCTGTTGTGTGTTTCCTAAGTGCCACTTTTGTAGCTAATTGTACCCTTTATAGTACTGAGTTATACAGATAATTAAATAAACATGATTCATTAATTGCTTTTTACCATCACAGCTAGAATGGTGCCTCAGCAGCTGGTTGAGAAAAAAGGCAAAAGTAGTCACTGGTCTGGTAGGTGATTGTTATAGTGATCCTGCCACATATGGATGGAATATTGCATTACCATTAGGATGGTTGTGATACTTCATTGTCAAAATAGTCACTGGGTGACATGCTGAACCATTGCTGTGTAGGTATGTTCCAAACTGAAACACTGAATGGGAGTACGGCCATGTGTTTTTCTTCCTTCTATTCTTCTACAGCCAATTGATTAAACATATATTGTATAATAAACATTTATTCAGGATGTGGGTGTAGTTGATAAGGTCTGAACATGGTAAGCTGCTTTCTTGAACCATTATCATAGTTTGATGCATCTGTTTAAGAACCAAGCACATTAGTGTAGGGCTGGAGTCTCAAAGGACAGACATGTTAAGGCAGAATGGAAAAGGACCAGTAATGGACTTACATTTGAGTAACATTGTGTGCATTAAAGTCCCCACCAATTCATGAGTTAGCATTTGTTTTACATTTCAATGTATAGTCAATATACTATTGCTAATGCTCTTCTAATTTTCTTTCCTCTTTTAATCCACTCTTGCACTGTCTACTTAATTTGACTAATTCACTATTTTCTTTTCCACTGAACTTGTTTCTTAATCCTTAACTGTTGTTGACATAGAGTTAACAGTTTATAGTTCACCAGGTTGCCCATGCCACAATCTTGCACTTCCACAAAACTGCCAGTCAAACAAAATTCAGTTGAAAGCTATGCTGGAAATTGTCCTGCTCCGGTAAAATCTGGGTCATTACTTCCATTTGATTGATAAACAACATTTTGCATCAGCAGCTTATTTTTCAAGTACCAAAAAAGTATCAGAAAAAGCATGAGCACATAGCAAAATATTGCAGAACTTGGAAATCTGAAATAAAATATTTAGATCATGCAATATCAGAAGAGAGAAACAATTGATGTTTCAGTTCAATAATTTTTTTTATCAGAACTTAATGAACAATATTAAGTAGGTATGGAGCTAGGTAAAAGCAGGCGAAAAAGATGGTCACTGCAGTAGGGCAAGTGATTATATAACACGAGTGTTGATAGCACAAGGCAAAGAGAGATGCACAATGTTTGTGAAGCTTGTCCAGAAGATACATAGTAAAGTCTGCTTAACAAATTTACTAACTTGGAACTTAGAATGCATCATAGATTTAAGCAGAGCAGACCACCCTGCTAATTGCATATCAATGGAGAAAATCCAGCCCATACCTGTCCTGTTAAGGTGGTATTATGGTGCAGTGATAGTGCCCTGAATACTGGACAAGAAGCTCTGTATTCGAGTCCAAAGCCAGGAGCTTTTGGCCATAGACGGAGGGTTCAATGGGCTGACAAATCAGGTCAGAAATCCATCCACCACTTCCCTATTCCCAAAAGGGTACAAAAAACAGTTTGGGTGTGAAGATATACTAAAGAAAACCTCCCCTGTTTTCCATAGCTCTAGTGCACCCATCCCATATACTAGCACCTCGGAGCAATGGTCAAGGGCTGAAGTTTAATCAATGTTAAGGTCACAAGGCTGTCAATAACAAAAAGATCCAATTCTGAGCTTATTTTGATCTTCATTTGAATAATGTAGAAGGCCAAGAACAGAAGACAGGGGGAGTCTGGACATACCCTTTGTTACTTAATTTCTCTATCACCATCTTTTGCCTATACCATCTTGATGTTTGTCCTCCACCCAATCACAAATCTCTCCTTTTTCCTGCCTACTTTTCCTCAACTCTGTATCTAATAGCTCTTAATCTGTATCATTATCTAGTCCTGATGAAAGATTATTGACCTGAACGTCAACAATACATTTTCTGCAGCTGCTGCCGGACCTGTTGAGCATTTTCAGCACTGTCTTTTAAGAAATTTTGAACCGAGATGGCAGAGAAAAAATGAGACAACTTATTGGCCTGAAGAGAAAGCAATGCAACTAAAATGACAAAGCTGCTTTCTAAAATGTGCAAGGGATTCAAAACATTGAACTATTACTTTGTCTTCCTGTAATTACACATGAACTATTAAAATTTTAAACTTGTTTTATCTTGTTGGGAAGTACTGAAGTGGGCTGAACATCCGGTTGCAATACAATGTTGAAGTAGAATACATGTCACTGTATAAGTTAACCAAAATGTTATAATACACTTTTGCTTTGGTATAACATCTCCAGGAACAAATAAATAAAACTTTGCAAGGGCTGATTTCACAAGGAAAAGTAATTATCTGAAAGATCTGTGTTTACATACTTTCATCACGTTATCTAACTTAAGGTTTTTATAAGTTCTTTCATGAGATGTGAATGCCATTAGCAAGGTCAGCATTTGTTGCCCATTCTTATCATCCTTGAGAAAGGTGGTGGTGAGTTGTCTTCTTTAGGTATTGCAGTCCATGTAGTTTGGTATATGGACAGTGCAGTAAGGGAGTTAAATGTCAATGCAGAATGAATGATCTAAGCAGTATTTCCACTAGATTTTTAAAAAATAAACTTACATTTGACTTTATGAAAATATGAAATTGAATATTTATTTCACATACATGAGACACAAACAGCAGCTTTAGACACAGTGGCTTTTTACTCCAATGGTTGCAGGTGGCGTCTTATAATTAATTCCCCGGTGCTCTTCAGGCAAGTGTCAGCTAGTTCCTGCTCTGTTGGAAGTCCCTGTGGCAATTTCAGGGGTTGCACTCTGCAAAAATATTTTAAATATTTATCACTAAATCTGAGTTGCAATTTTAAAATCAAGACAATTGAATTTTATTGTATTTGTATTCACCAACCTTATAAGATGCTTGATGATTTTTAGTTTATTGTTAACTGACGGAACATTCTTATGGATTCGTGGTTGATTTGACTGGTAAAATAAGGATTTGTTTGAAATTTATAATACATTATAACATTAAATGATAATTCAGTTGAATTGCATCTACAAATTTACTTTCCAAATGGTAGACATCAGAAATTAAGTTAACATGACCAGCATGCTAAATATCTTGCTTATAACTCGATAGGTTTTGTGTTGCCAGCTCAAATCAAAAAAGTCCCCCTTTGTCACACCAGTCAGTGCTTTGAAAATAGGGAGACATTTTCAAATCACTAGTTTCCTCTTCCTTCTGATCCTAGGTAGCAAAGGCTGTATATTAGGACCTCAAAAAGTTTTACAAGTGTAAAGCTATATTACAATTTATAAGTTAACTAAAGTGTACATTGTTCCATTTTAGGTTAGCATGTATTCAATGACTGACTAGTAAGCTATTTTGTTTTAATTATCCAGAAACCTAGCAATAGAAAATATTCAATATGTAAACTATGATTGCTAAAGGTAAATGTGACCAGAAATAAGCTGCTCAAATAGAATAAGCAATCTCACTGTCACACAAGAATGTATTGCTTTTTATAGTTATCAGGAGGTAGAATAGTTATGTCCAAAAAATCTGAATTTGCAATGACTGAATTTTTTTTAAACCAAAAAAAATCTTGGTCGAGCTATGATTTCACAAGGAAATTCTGTACTGAAGTTATCTAACCAGTTTTTTAAAAAATGAAACATGAACACAACTAGCAAGGCCAGCATTTGTTGCCCATCCCTTATTGCCTTCAAGATGGTGGTGGTGAGTTGCCTTCTTGAAGTGTTGCTATCCATGTAATTTGGTAAACCCACAATGCTGTTAGGAAGTGAGTTCCAAGTTTGATCCAGTGACAATGAAGGAACATTAGAAACAGGTGTTCAGTAGGTCATTCAGCCCCTCAAGCCTGTTCTGTCATTCAGTTTGATCATGGTTTATCTACATGGCCCTGAAGATTTAAGGCGGCAGCAGAAAGTTGTTGACTCCATTATGCAGAACACTGGGGTAAAGGTAACCCTTTGAAGCAGTAGAGTTCTCGCGCGGCAGAAGAGCTAAAGTTGTCTACATGCTTTGGTGCTGGAGTGCTGATTCGGGCATCCAGGGGAATGGAGTCTTGGAGAAGAAATTGAAACCCTATGAGGTGGGCTGTCGTTGGGACCATTTGAGTTGGAGCAACTCGAGGAGAGAATTCCAAGGCAAAATCTTCAAAAGGTAAAAAGTGGAATCTCACATGGGGGGCAGGGTTTTAAGAGATATATTGACTCAGAGATTAATTATGTTTGGGTGGGTTGGTGAGACCCTGTCTTGATCGCATTTACCATTTAATATAGTGTATGATCAACTAAGTTTGCCTGTTAATTCATATGTACTTCATTAATCTTGAATATTCAAGTTTAAGATATTGTAAATTGTTTTTTCTTTCCAACCCTATATAGTGAAGTTTATTTGTTCAAAATCAATAGAATTTGCTGGCTTTACTCTGAGTAAATATCTTGAATATCAAACTGTCTCCTTTGGTCCCTCGCAGATTGTACCAGAAGTGGGGTCTGGTCCAGGATCAAAACAAAGTCATTGAACATCAAGGAGAGATGGTTAGATAGTGTCCTAGCCTCGTCCATCTTCAGCTGCTTTATAAAAGTCCTTCCATCATAATGTTAGAGTGGGGATGTTTGCTGATAATTACAGAGTGTTCAGTACCATTCATGACTCCTCAGACACTAAAGCAGTCCACTTCAGCATGCAGAGACGTAGACAACATTACAGTTTGGGTTGATAACTAGCAAGTAACATCTATGCCACAGAAGGATAAGCAATGACTATCTCCAACAAGAGACACATCCAGTTCGTTGTTTAATCATTCACTACTATTCATGATGAAATATGGTAGGACTGCAGAGCTTTGCTTGTGCAATTGCTTTGCTCTGAATTGCATACTGCTTCCCGTAGAAACAGAAAATAGGGGTAGACCATTCAGTCCTTCAAGCCTTCTCTCCATTCATTATGGTTACGGCTGATCATCCAATTCAATTGCCTGAACTTTCATATCCCTCTATTTCCTTGATCCCTTTGCCCAAGAGCTATATTTGATACCTTCTTGAAAACATACAAAGTTTTGGCTTCAACTGCTTTCGGTCGGAGTGAATCGCACAGGCTTAACACTCTCTGGGTGAAGAAATCTCTCCTCATCTCAGTCCTAAAGGTTTACCCTTTAGACTTTGACCCTCACTCCCACCCTCGGGAATATCCATCCTGCATCTACTCTGTCTAGTTATGTTAGAATTTAATAGGTTATATGAAATCCACCCCCGGCCCCATTCTTCTAAACACCAGCGAATATAATCCTAACCGACTCAATCCCTTCTCATATGTCAGTCCCACCATCCCAGAAATCAGTCTGGTAAACCTTCTCTGCACTCCCTCAAATAAGGAGGCCAAAACTGCGCACAATATTCCCATTGTGGTGGCCTCACCAAGGCCCAGTGTGATTGCAGCAAGACATCCCTGCTCCTGTACTTTAATTCTCTTGCTATGAAGGTCAACATACCATTTGCCTCTTTATTGCCTGCTGCACCTGCATGCTTACCTTCAGTGATTAGTGCATGAGAACACCCAGGCCTCATTACACATTCCCCTCTCCTAATTTATGGTCATTCACCTAATCTGCCTTCCTGTTTTTGCTAATCTCATATTTATCTTCATTATACTGCATCTGCCATGCATATGCCTACTCACTCAGCTTGTCCAAACCACACTGAAGCATCTCTGCATCCTCCTCACAGCTCACCCTTCCACCCAGCTTTGTCATCTGCAAATTTGGAGATATTACATTTAGTTCCTTCATCTAAATCATTAATATATATTGTGAATAGCTGGGGTCCTCATACCGATCCCTGCAGTACCCCATTATTCACTGCCTGCCATTCAGAAAATAACCCATTCATTCCTACTCTTTGTTTCCTCTCTGCCAACCAGTTTTCTATCCATCTCAATACACTATCCCCAATCCCTTGCGCTTTAACTTTACACACTAATCTCTTATGTGGGACTTAATCAAAAGCCGTCTGAAATGTAGGCAAGTTCTGTTTTGTAAACTTGCCAGATTGACATCTCATCTAATGTTACTCCCATCATGTCACTTCATTGAACCAGGATTGATGGCCTGACTTGATTGTAGTGATAAAGTGAGGGACATGCCATGAGATTGTGATTGGATATAGTTAATTTGTGAATGTCTCTCAGCACTTCCTGTTTTTCCCAAGCTGGTAGTTCTGTTCTGAATCTATCCCATTTAGCACGGTGGTAGTGCCTCACCACACAAACGAGAGTGTCTTCAGTGTGAAGATGGGACTTTGTCTCTACATGGCCTCTTATGACCTTTCTACCCTTAGTGCTTCTTCCAAACTTGGAGGAATACTGATTCAACAGTTGACAGAGGGCAGTAGATGGTAATCTGTAGATTTCCTTACCCATGTTTGACTTGATTTCATGCAACTTCAGAGTCCATAGTCAATGTTGAGGGCAGATCCCTCATGACTGTATACCACTGTACCACTACCTCAGATAAATCTGTCCCATTAGTGGGACAAGGCACGGCCAGGGATTGTAATGGAGAAGAATGGGACATTGGCTGTAAGGTACAATTCCATGAGTATGACTATTTTAGGATGTTGAATAGTCTGTGGTACAGCTCTCCCAATTCTGACTCAAGCCCCCAAATGCTAGTAAGGAGGAAATGGCAGAGTCTGTAGTTGTCATTTCCGGTGCCTAGGTCAATCCCAATGGTGCATCAGGTTTTATTCCTTTTTGACTTTTCTATAGTGATTTGGTACAACGATGGAGCTTGCTAAGCAATTTTAAGGAACAATGAAGAGTTTAGAGTCACACATGGCCATACTGGGTAAGGATTTTTAAATTTATTCATTCAAGGGATTTGGGCTTATTGACCACTGCTAATTGCTTTTGAGAAGGTGGAGATGAGCTGCCTTCTTGAACGACTGCAGTCCATGTGATTTTGTTACACTCAGTGCTTTTAAGGAGGGAATTCCAGGACTTGGACCCAGCAACATATTTCCAAATCAGGATGGTGAGTGGCTGCAAGGGGAACTCCCAGGTGGTGGTGTTCCCATGTGTCTGCTGCCCTTGTTCTTCTAGACGGTAGTGGTTGTGGTTGCTGTCAAAGGAACTTTGGCCGAGTTCCTGCATTGCATCTTGTATATCTGACACAATGCTACCACTGCAGGTCAGTGGTGGAGGGAATTAATTTTGTAGATGGGGTGCCAATCAATTGGGCTGCTTTGTCCTGGATGATGTGCACTTCTTGAGTGTTGGAGCTGCATTCATCCAGCCAAGTGGAGAGTATTCCATCATACTCCCGACGTGTGCATTGTTAATGGTGGACAGGCTTCAAGTCAGGAGGCAAGTTACTCACTACAGGATTCCTGGTTTCTGACCCACTCTTATACCACAGCCACAGCACTTATACGGCCAGTCCAGTTAAGTTTCTGGTCAATGGTAACATCTAGGATGTTGACAAAGATTTCCTTCCCTAAAAGGGCATTCGTGAAGCAGATGAGTTTTTAAAGACAATCCAGTAGTTTCACGGTCACCATGATTGAAACTAGCTTTTAGGTTCAGATTTCTTTTTAAATTAAATTCTGTGAGCTATGGGATTTAAACTTGTGTCCCCAAAGCATTATCCTGGGCCTGCGGATTTTGTAACATTACCACTATTTTACCATGCCAAAATGAGGGCATATCAGAGAAACCTGAACTTTTCAGCCTGTAAGAAGGCATGAGATAAGTTTTACAAAGCTACACAAAGTAATAAATTAGTAAAAAGTTGATCTTTAATATTACTGCATATTGGGAACAATATACACTAAAGTTAAAAGTTAAAGTTTATTCGCCACAAGTGAGGCTTACATTAACATTGCAATGAAGTTACTGTGAAATTCCCCTAGTCGCCACCTTCTAGCGGCTGTTCGGGTCAATGCACCTAACCAGCACGTTTTTCAGACTGTGGGAGGAAACCCACGCAGACACAGGGAGAATGTGCAAACTCCACACAGAGTGTGACCCATGCCGGGAATCAAACCCGGGTCCCTGGTGCTGTGAGGCAGCAATGCTAACCACTGTGCCACCAGATACAGTACATTTTCAGTACATTGAGAACAGGACAAAGGGACACAGGGTCTGATGTTCGTCACATAGAGAATTATCAACACTTGAACCTGAGCACAGTGGTAGATGAGAACACCCTACACTGATATACGAGAACACCTTCCAACTCTTTTGAAGCAGCAATTAAATTCAGTTATTGGGTGAGGGAGAGCAAGCTCTTTCTGGACCAATGAATCAACAGCCCTCCTCGTTGATAAGTATCCTGTGATATGCTGGTCTGCCTTAACATCTTACAAAACCAACTATGGAAACTAACCAAAAGACATTGCATGCCTATACACAAATACACAAAAGTAAAAAGTAAATATATATAAATGACAAAAGGAATTTTTTTAATGAACAAATGTTTATCACTGTGCCAATATGAGGAAGCAAGAGAAAGAAGGTTGAGGAACATTAAGTGGAAAGCAAACTATTGCAGGATTGAATGGCCAAGAAGACAGCAGGTCAGTTTGGGCAAAGATAGAATGGGTTAGACACAGCAATTGAATGGCAATCAGGAGAATACAATGTGACAGAACTAGAGCTGGAGCCACGAGGCAAACAAATGTTCCAAAATTGATTTAATAATGTCCGTTCTGTGGGTTTGGACCACTAACTACAATATGACTGGCAAATACATGGGTTTTTACATAGACAACACAGAAAAGATAATTTACCTTATCTAATCCAAGGTCATGAACAATTTTCTTTTCCCAATATGGACGCCGTTTTGTACATTTTATTCGAGTAATGATGTGCAGTTGGTGTGGCTGGTCTGGATTACCTTTATATTTTTCATGATCAGATGGTTCAACTTCAAACATCTACAACCAAGAAGATTAAACTGTTTACACAAAAAAAATCATTTATGCAAATAAATCAATAAATTACAAAGAAAGAACAAAGAACAATACAGCACAGGAACAGGCCCGCGCCGCTCCCTGGTCCAAACTAGACCATTCTTTTGTATCCCTCCATTCCCACTCCGTTCATGTGGCTATCTAGATAAGTCTTAAACATTCCCAGTGTCCCCGCCTCCACCACCTTGCCCGGCAGTGCATTCCAGGCCCCCACCACCCCCTGTAAAATATGTCCTTCTGATATCCGTGTTAAACCTCCCCCCCTCACCTTGAACCTATGACCCCTCGTGAACGTCACCACCGATCTGGTAAAAACCTTCCCACCGTTCACCCTATCCATGCCTTTCATAATTCTATACACCTCTATTAGGTCACCCCTCATCCTCCGTCTTTCCAGTGAGAACAACCCCAGTTTACCCAATCTCTCCTCATAACTAAGCCCTTCCATACCAGGCAACATCCTGGTAAACCTCCTCTGCACTCTCTCTAAAGTCTCCACGTCCTTCCGGTAGTATGGCGACCAGAACTGGGCGCAATATTCCAAATGCGGCCGAACCAACGTTCTATACAACTGCAACATCAGACCCCAACTTTTATACTCTATGCCCCGTCCTATAAAGGCAAGCATGCCATGTGCCTTATTCACTACCTTCTCCACCTATGATGTCACCTTCAAGGATCTGTGGACTTGCACACCCAGGTCCCTCTGCGTATCTACACCCTTTATGGTTCTGCCATTTATCGTATAGCTCCCCCCTACGTTAGTTCTACCAAAATGCATCACTCCGCATTTATCTGGATTGAACTCCATCTGCCATTTCTTTGCCCAAATTTCCAGCCTATCTATATCCTTCTGTAGCCTCTGACAATGTTCCTTACTATCTGCAAGTCCAGCCATTTTCGTGTCATCCGCAAACTTACTGATCACCCCAGTTACACCTTTTTCCAGATCGTTTATATAAATCACAAACAGCAGAGGTCCCAATACAGAGTTCTGCGGAACACCACTAGTCACAGGCATCCAGCCGGAAAAAGACCCTTCCACTACCACCCTCTGTCTTCTGTGACCAAGCCAGTTCTCCACCCATCTAGCCACCTCCCCCTTTATCCCATGAGATCCAACCTTTTGCACCAACCTACCATGAGGGACTTTGTCAAACGCTTTACTAAAGTCCATACAGACGACATCCACGGCTCTTCCCTCATCAACCATTCTAGTCACTTCTTCAAAAAACTCCACCAGGTTAGTGAGGCATGACCTTCCTCTCACAAAACCATGCTGACTATCATTAATGAGTTTATTCCTTTCTAAATGCGCATACATCCTATCTCTAAGAATCCTCTCCAACAACTTCCCTACCACGGACGTCAAGCTCACCAGCCTATAATTACCCGGGTTATCCTTCCTACCCTTCTTCACTAACGAGACCACATTAGCTATCCTCCAATTAGTTAATTAGTTATGTGGCACTCCCAAAATGGGGCCTTGGTTTAAGTCCTAAAGTTGAGTTACTAAATTTCAGCTCTTCAGTCAAAGTGCGGACAGTTCAAATCTAATAACAATGATAACACAGAGGAAGGCTATTCCATCTATCACACCTCTGCCCTGTCTTTGGTAAAACTGGACTCATGTCCCTCAAAACTCGTAGATTTTTTCCTTAAAATATTTACCAGATTCCAACTTGAATGTTATTATTGAATTTTTTAACCACTCTTTCAGCCAATGCATTCCAGATCATGACAAGTTGCTGTGCAAAAAATGTTTTTTCATGTCACTTCTGGCTCTTGCCAACCAGCTTTAAATCTGTCCGCTCTGGGCACCAATCTTTCTGCCAATGGAAACGGTTTCCCATTAACTTTAATCAACTACAATGATGTGCTCTGGCCTGAGACTTGAACCCAAAACCTTCAAACTTAGATACAAGAATGCTATAAACTATCAGCTGGCACCTCTAACGGCAGACATATTTCCTAAGTTCTGGTTCTCAGAAGGCTGTTTTATATTTATCATACAAGCAGAGGTAGTCTATTTAAGCTGGTGAAAACTGGTTGCCTTTTGAATCTATTTTGTGTGATCTCCTTCTGTGACAAAATGAGGGCAAGGTCAGCTATGACAGTGCAGCACTGGAAACCTTTAAGAATAGCAATATGGTTAAATAAGGTTGCATTCTGGTGACAACACAGTTTGGCATTTTCTCACATTTGCTGCTTTTACTTGCCTTCAGTTCATTTACAAAGGTTGACTACTTGCATACCAAAACTGATGGCAAGTTGTTCAGCCTTGGCTTCCTAAAATTTAAGATAAAAGTGCCCCAAGTCCTCATCAGTGTGTTGCTCTATGCTGATACATTCCATACCAATGAACATCTTTCGGAGTCAATAGACTGTCTCTCTCATACCTGCAAATGTTTGACCATTAGCATCAGGAAGACAAATGTCATGGTCCAGGACTTTGCAATACGACCATCAATTAGCACTGATAATGTAATACTGGAGGATGATAGCTTCACATATCCAGGTCAATGGTTACCAACCTTTTCAGTATCATGGCACACTTCATTGAGACAAATAATTCCACAGCACACCCACTGTTTTTTCAGCTGAATCCATTGCTCATAATGTCACATTTATTAAGCTTACAGTCGAACTGGATACATTTGCAACATACAATTGAAATTCAAGTTAATCAAGGAGAGAGAAAACAGGGAACTACAAGCCAGTTAGCCTGACATCAGTCATTGGGAAAATACTATTGGTTAAGAAAGTCTTAACATGCACTTGGAATATCATGATATGATCAGGCATAGCTTTACAAAAGGAAATTAAGTTTTTTGACAAATTTATTCCCGTGTTTTTTTGAGAATGTAATTAGTAGCGTAGATAAGGATGAATCAGTAAATGTAGTATTATTAGATTTCCAAAAGTCATTCAAATAAATATGCCACACAAGATAAAGGCGCATGGAGTTGGGGGTGGGGGTAACATACTAACATGCATAGAGGATTGATTAATGGAGAGGAAGCAGAGTATGAAGCAATCTTGTATTCTTAAAACTGGTTTGATTATAAAGGGCCCGCTTCTTAGTAGCTCCATAATTAAGGTAACCAAAGCTGTCAACAGTGTGCACTGCGACATAGAGTGCAGACAAAGAATGCAGAAAGGATTTACTAGGATGCTACCAGGACTTGATGGATTGAGTTATAAGGAGAGGCTGAATAGACTGGGACTTTTTTCTCTGGAGCGTAGGAGGCTGAGGGGTGACCTTATAGAGGTCTATAAAATAATGAGGGCATAGACAAGGTAGATAGTCAATATCTTTTCCCAAAGGTAGGGAAGTCTAAAACTAGAGGGCATAGGTTTAAGGTGAGAGGGGAGAGATACAAAAATGTCCAGAGGGGCAATTTTTTCACACAGAGGGTGGTGAGTGTCTGGAACAAGCTGCCAGAGGTAGTAGTAGAGGCGGGTACAATTTTACCTTTTAAAAAACATTTAGTTACATGGGTACGATGGGTATAGAGGGATATGGGCCAAATGTGGGCAATTGGGATTAGCTTAGGGGTTTTTAAAAAAAGGGCGGCATGGACAAGTTGGGCCGAAGGGCCTGTTTCCATGCTGTAAACCTCTATGACTCTATATATGTATTATTTCATTTGATTATATAGTTATAATCAAAACAAGTCTGTTCACCCATGAGCGGGAGGGCGGGTGGGGGGCAACTCCAGGGTTTGCAGCTGCAAATCCATCTCATCAATCCCTCTCAATGCTGATGATCCAGGAACAGGCTGCACCGCCATTTCATTCAGAAAAGTCCTCTCTCAGGCTCCAAATACTTACACTGCCTTCTGTAAAATCCCATAGTAAAAGACTCTCAGTAAGCAGAGGAGCAGCCACAGCTTCTCACAGGGTATTTTCTCCATGAAGAATTTGGCCACCTTGTCCAGTGCCTCCGGCCCCATGGCAACTACCTTGGCTGGTGCCATTAACCCCTGCGGCAGCCTCACAATGCAAACTGCAGCCGGTCACTCCCTTTCGACTTTCAGATACTCATTTGAAGAGAAATAAATGGAGAGAAGTCTCTGTGACATTTCCTTGAGTGGAGAGAAATAACCGGCATGACTGCATCCCCAGTTGAAGAGGTCCTGTGGTAATGATTGAGGCTTGTTGGGTGACTTGATGCAAGAGCAGGTATGCAGCAGCGCCGATAGCCGTAGCACACTTTCATGCTTCTCGTAGCACTGGCACACCAGTTGAAAACCACTGATCGAGGCTCTACAACCAATAGCATTTTGTCACTTGATGCTGAAATGAATACATGCATTGCGGAATCTGCAGCTGTTATGTCTAAGTTGAATAACTGTGTTGAACAGAGCACAACAAACTGCAAAGTAAACCAAGTCTGTGTCCTCAGTGCACTGCTCCACAGTAGTGAGAAGTGGACAATCTATGCTCGGCTGGAATCCCTGGTGGCTGACCGTTCAGAAAGACATTAGAAAAAACAGAAAGCTCAGCTCGGCACAAAGGTAAACCAGAGAAAACAGCAAATCATGCAACTTCTCAACCCTCAGTGCAAGTGTAGCAAATGCCAGAATGTGGCTCCTGAGGTTCACCGGGCAATTTTTAACAGAGTTACCATCAAGGCACAAACTATTGTCTCATGAGACAGACAGCTGCCAATCTAGACCTAACTTCCTTGTTTTTCTACTCTTATGGATTGGATCTTTGCAAGGTTAACTCTGGAGGCCTTTAAAAATGGTGGGCAGGACTAGATTCCAGGATTCTTACCTCAATTTCTGGCACTGGCAATATTCAGGTAGCAAGCTCACACCCTGCACTCACAACCTGGCTGATTTCATTGCAAGGGTTGGTATCTCAGTCATGCATCCCCTCCTCCCCCACAAAATTTTGTTAAGTTGAGACAGATTCTCGTGGACTTGTGATTCTTGATCCCTCAGAAGAGTAGTGAACCATAATCTGGATTCAGGAACCTTTTGAGAGGCAAGTTTAAAAGCTCTTACCCATGCCTCCTTACCCAGGAATCATTATGTAGAGAACCAATGAGCCGTATAACAACAACAAGTTTTAAACTGTTCATGAGACAAAACATCCATACAGAAATCTGTTTTAAAAACTGTTGCTCTTACAACCTTATACAAGTGTCAAACAGACACTGCCATTCATAGTTTCAATAACAGAAACTTTACCTCACTTCACACCTCTTACTCTTCAAATAAACAAGACATTGAGAAAAACAAATTCAAAGAATAATTTATAACTTGATAGACATCAAAGCTAACACTCCATTTCAATCTCTGTAAACCGAACCCCACTGAGCAAATCCATGAGTAAGCTTTGAAGCTCAGACAAGCATTCACAAAGGGGCCACCTGGAGGAACAAGTAGCTGGACATCTGTTTCCCATGCTGATAACAATTGCCAGATGGTAAGAACAGAATTACAGGTATACCAGGGAATCCATTTTTCCCTGTTTCTCCAACCTCTCTCCTCCTCCATTCTCCTGTCTTGACCTGTTTCCCCTCCCCAAAACACATTCTCCACCAACCCTTATCACTTTTCCTACTCCGAGCACTCTTTCCTCATACCCTTCTTTATCACATTCAACTTTAATGAAAGTTTTGCATTTATATGGTGCTTTTCGTTGCCACAGATGGACCCAGCTGCTTTACAGGTATTGAAGTACTTTTGAAACGTGGTCACTATTTTCACGTAGCCTTCTATTCCATCCCTCTTCACCACCCATGCACTTCCATGAAATTTGCTGATGGCACCAGGTGATGCAGACAGTTGACTTGTACAAGAAAAAAATAGAAGAGTTTACAAAGCAGCTTTGTTAGATAAGAGAACATTCATTCAGTAATGGCTGTAATGATGACTTCATTAGTACATTAAGCAATACTTCAATATTTAATGGATCATGAACAAATCTGATTAGACAATATGCTCACCTTTTCTGGAATACGAGCCTTAGTAAATTTCAATCGTATGAATCCAGGCCACGATAATGGAATCAAACACTGTTCCATTAAATTCTGCAAAACAAGAATTAAAAGTCTTAAAAATAATTCATTTACATTACAGGAGGCCAAAGATTGAAATTCAGCATTAGCTTCCTATTCAATAAAATATTCCATAGAAAAAAATTGAGTTTTTGTTTATTGATGGTAGTGCTTGAAGAAATCACAAAAGCAACTATTATTCAAATTAATAACATTACTTATATGCAGCCACAATGAAATTATGAAATGATAGCACAGCGTGGTAATTTATTTTAATTGAAATGTTTTATTAGTTCCAGTTAATGGCTATTGAATCCAATAGTTTAACTTACAACATTTACATTTGTGTTATAGCTTTTTTGTATATTTATTAGTGTCATAAGTGGGCTTACATTAACACTGCAATGAAGTTACTGTGAAAATCCCCTCGTCGCCACACTCCGGCACCTGTTTGGGTACACTGAGGGAGAATTTAGCATGGCCAGTGCACCTAACCAGCACGTCTTTCGGACTATGGGAGGAAACCGGAGCACCCGGAGGAAACCCACACAGACACAGGGAGAACGTGCAAACTCCGCACAGACGGTGACCCAAAGCCGGGAATCGAACCCGGGTCCCTGGTGCTGTGAGGCAGGAGTGCTGATCACTGTGCTGCTTATCCTGATATGGCAGTCAATATGTATACGCTATACTGAGATTCTGAGGGGTCTTGACAGGGTTAACATGGAAAGGATGTTTCCTGTTGTAGCAGAATCTTTTAAAATAGGGGGTTGCTCATTGAGAAAAAGAAATTCTCCTCATTCCTGTCCTAAGAGTGTGGTGAACCTTTGGAACTTTGTTCCTCAAAAGGCAGTGGAAGCAGAGTCCCTGAACATTTTAAAGGCCGAGCTAGATGGATTCTTGATAAACAAGAGGATTAAAGGTTATCAGAGTAGGTAGGAATGTACAGTTGAGATTGCAATTAGATCAGCAACTGACGCCAAGTGGCCTACTGCTGCTCCTAATTTGTATGTTCAAACATGGTTTAGTAATACAAAAGGGGACTTAAAAATATTTGAAGTGCGCACCAATTGTGTATGACATGAGCAGCTTTTGGTTTCAGCTTTTTTGTTGTTTATTCTTAACACGTGGGTGGTGCTGGTAAGGCCACATTTATTGCTGAACCCCATTGCTCTGTGATGACAGTAACAGTGCTACGCTGGAAATATTAAATTTCAATTTATAATGATGAAAGGATATTTATGTCCATGCCCTGATTTGCAGGTGATTGTTTCCCCGTGACACTTCTGGTCTTCCAAGAACAAAATACAGCAGATGCTGGAAATCAGAAATGAAAAAAGAAAAT
Organism: Mustelus asterias; assembly: GCF_964213995.1. Classification (NCBI taxonomy): domain Eukaryota; kingdom Metazoa; phylum Chordata; class Chondrichthyes; order Carcharhiniformes; family Triakidae; genus Mustelus; species Mustelus asterias. The sequence goes on along the minus strand of NC_135810.1, from coordinate 72,718,932 downwards.
GTTGGAAACACTCAGGTCTGGCAGCATTTGGATAGAGAAACAAAGTTAATATTTCAGGCAAATAACCTGCAAATGATCAGTGTTGCAACAGGTTTTTAAGCAAGTGATGAATTCTCCCAAGATTTAGATGAATGTAGACCAAGTGTTCACCGTCTAAGTTGGTGTCATCTCCTATGTGATTTTAAGCCAAATCTTGATTTGCAGATCAAATTGCAAATATTACATATTTATTGGAGGTGTAGATGAAGGTATTGCCTTTGTGGCATGCTGGCTTCTCCTGCACGGACCCAACTCTGTTCTCTTCAAATGTTGGTATTGTTTAATCACGGAGGCATCTCCAGTTGGGGGAGATGGTAGCATAGTGGTAATATCACTGGACTATTACTTCACTCAGAGAGTAGTAAGGGCGTGGAATGCCCTGCCTGCAGCAGTAGTGGACTCGCCAACATTAAGGGCATTTAAATGGTCATTGGATAAACATATGGATGATATGGGCTTTAGATTGGTTTCACTGGTTGGCACAACATAGAGCGCCGAAGGGCCTGTACTGCGCTGTAATGTTCTATGTTCTATTAAACCCCCTTCCGTAATACCTCTGGTGGAATGCCACTGGCTCTCAGATCTTACCAACAGCTGCTTTATAATCATGGTGACTTCGAGAATCCACTGAATCACTTCCACAACATTCTGATTGAAGACGAGCTCAAACAGAATAATCTCGAATGAGAGAGTATCTCATACCTGTTCATTAGGAGCTGACTGCTGAGGGGAAGGGTGTTGTTCCATTGGCTTTGGAACCATAGACAGATCTGAGACTTTCATGTTATGCTTATTATAGGCACCTTATTCAAATTCTGAAGCCTTGTTCTCCCATAGAACCACAGAACCATAGAAAATTACAGCTCAGAAACAGGCCGTTTGGCCCTTCTTGTCTGTGCCGAACCATTTTTTGCCTAGTCCCACTGACCTGCACTTGGAATAGAACCATAGAAAAACTGTCTGTTGTGTCCCACCATTGATTCTTCATCTATTTTAATTTGGCCTGTGGTGTCTTTTGTTTAATGGGATCTGGCTTTTCTTGCTGTTGATTTGTCAGAAACGTAGAATTTTTTGGCGTTTGAGTACAGAGGACCTTATGCTCAAAACGATCTGCAGTTCAACAATTTGAAGGTGTTTAAATAATTCTATAATTGAGATGCAATTACTTCTGATTATCTAATACCATAGCTAAGTGTAAGCCTAGAGTGACTATTTACAAACTGAGCAGTCTGAGAAATATCACATTCTCACGATTCATTTTCCACCAGGAGTCAACGAAGAGCAAGCAACAGCTCTTTCCAATGTTTCCTCACCTCTGGACCAGTGGTAGTAAAACTATTAGCCGCTGTAGCACAGGTAACTTGGAAAGCTTCCGGAACTATAACAAGCACATGCGGCCGAAGGCCTATTTCTTAAATAAGCAACACACACACTCGTTCCGCCCTCATCGCCAATAAAAAGACACTGAAAGCTACAATAGCACCAGGGAGATATCGCGGGTCAAACTGCAGGAAGTAGGCCTCGAGTGGGAAGATAGACAGCAGCAAGCGCAGTTACAACATGAAGCCAACCTACCGTTAGTCGATTCATCTTTCTGCATAAGGCGCTCATCACCTCTGGAACAACTGCCAACAGCAAAGAGCTGCTCAGTGCAAAACACAAACTCAGACCTTGCCAAAAGGTCACACACTCGGCTCCGAATCATTAAATCCACAGCAACCCACCACACGTCAATCAAACACTAACCCCGCCCCTCAAGGGCTGGCCCCACCTCCGTGATGTGGAGATTTCCGTGCGTCAACCCTGTCTCGAGCGCCGATCCCACCCCCCTTACGCTGGCCCCGCCCGTTGCGCCGGCTCCGCCCGAACGTCGATCCCGCCCCCGCGCGCCGATCCCGCCCCCGCGCCGAACGCTGGCCCCCGGCCCCTCCCCCAAATTCCGCACCTCCCAGGGCGCCGGCCTATTCCTGAACGCTCTATGGAAGGGATCATCGAGACTCGAAAGTTGGCTCTGTTCTCTCCCCACAGATGTTGTCAGACCTGCTGAGATTTTCCAGCATTTTCTGTTGTAGTTTGCGCCGGACGCTGACTCCGCCCAGAGCGCCGGCCCCGCCCAGCCCGTCACGTGCGTCATTTTTTTCTATTTGCACGTTGTAAACACTTGTTCCGGTTGAGGGCAGGCCGGAAATTCTGTTTTTATTCATATTGGACAATGTTATTTTTATCCCCAAGTCTTTGCAGGTGATCGAAATGTAAATCTGTTATGATCGTTCAAGGGACCAATGCAAAGGAGAGGCCTATGGGTGTGTTCCGAGTTCTGGAAGGTGCTGCTTCAAGTGGACGGGAATAAGAAGAACACCACACCCTGGGCTGGTACCAGAAAGAGAGATACAGGGTTCAGGGTCTGCAGTGAGTACCGAGATAGAAGAATAAACAGCACAGAATGAGAGGTGGGCATGTAGAGGCACATTAAAATAACTTTAAATAAGAGATATAAACCTTATTGACAATAACTGGAATGAGAGATAGAAACTTTAGACAATAGCTGGAGAGAAATTATACGGAATAAGTGAATGGATTAATTAGCTGGAGGGAACGAAATCGCAAAACGAAACTTATGACAGTTGCATACTTTTAATGTCAGAAAACAACGCAGGTGTGTGAGAAAGCTAAATTTGACAGTCATGTGGGATATTAGAGCAGATGACAAATAAGTTGGTCAAAGAGTCATAGAATAGTCTGTGCACAGAAACAGCCCATTTGTGTCCATGCCAGCTCTCTGCAAGTGCAACTCAGCTCATCCCACTCTATTGACTTTTCCCAGTAGCCCTACATTTAAACAAAATCTTTAGTTGCTTAGCAGATTCCCTTTAGAAAGCCACAATTACGCTGCTTCCATCAGGCTCACAGGCAGTGCTTTCCAGATCCTAACCACTTGCTGAGTAAAAAAGGATTTCCTTGTGTCACCATTGGTTCTTTGGCCTTACACCTTTATATCAATGCTCTCTCATATTTGCCAATAGGAACTGTTAATCCCTATCTATTTTGCATAGACCCCTCATGATTTAGTACACCTCTATCAAATCTCCTTTCTACCTTCTCTTCCCAAAGGAGAACACCACCAACCTCTCCAGTCCCAGAACCATTCTTGTAATTATTTTCTTTACCCTTTCTAAGGCCTTCATATCATTCCTGAAGTACAGTGTTGAGAAATGTACAAAATACACTGTTGAGGCCAAATTAGTGTATTATAAAGTGTAATCATAACTTCCTTGCTTTTGTCCTCTGTGCCTATTTTTATAAAACCAGGATCCCATTTACCTTTTTAATGCTTTCCTCAACCTGCCCTGTCACCTTCGGTGATTTGTGCACATTTACCCCTAGGACTTATGTTAATTGCAGGTCTCATCTCATCCTCTTTGCTTCGCTTTATTTCCTTTCTCACTTCCCTTCTGAATTTTCGATGCTTAACCTGATTCTCATTTATATTTATCAACCTTGTTCATTATGGAAGAACTTCAGCAATACACGGAACATCTCCTTACGCACAGTTCATTGTCCTGTTGCAATTTTGCCTGCCATACTTTGGTTCAAATTTATCTGGGAAAGATCAGTTCTGAGCCCATTGGATTTGTCCTTTTTGTAAGCTAACCTAATCTTTGCATTACTGTGCTCATAATTCCCTAAATGTTTGATCCACTCAGACTACCTCATTCTTCAGAAACAAATCCAGCAATGCCTTCTTTCTCTTTGCTTGATCAGCATGTTCCAGGCCCAAATTCTCATGCACACACTTCAAACGTTCCCCGTCAAGCCATGACTTGAACTATATCACCATTCCTATACTGTTAATGAGTCAAAAACCTGAAATACCTTCCCTAATGGCACTTCCGGGCGGCACGGTAGCGCAGTGGTTAGCACTGCTGCTTCACAGCTCCAGGGACCTGGGTTCGATTCTCGGCTTGGGTCACCGTCTGTGTGGAGTTTGCACATTCTCCTCGTGTCTGTGTGGGTTTCCTCCGGGTGCTCCGGTTTCCTCCCACAGTCCAAAGATGTGCGGGTTAGGTTGATTGGCCATGCTAAAAAAATTGCCCCTTAGTGTTCTGAGATGCATCGGTTAAAGGGATTAGCGGGTAAATATGTAGGGATATGGGGGTAGGGCCTGGGTGGGATTGAGGTCAGTGCAGACTCGATGGGCCGAATGGCCTCTTTCTGCACTGTAGGGTTTCTTCTATGACACTGTGGGTGTCCCTGTACCATACAGATTGCAGATGTTCAAGGCAGTGGTTTACCACCAACTTCTCAAGGACAGTTGGGGATGGACAACAAATGTGGCTCTTCCTGCCAGTGACTCTGCATCCCATAAATGAATTAAAACAAAGGATATTCAAGAACTCTTCCCTCTTTCTGCTCTGCTGTTTCACCATTGCTATCCCAGTTTATGTGAGGATGATTAAAGTCCCCCATTATCATTCCTGTATAGTTCTTGCACCTCTCTGTAGTTCCCCTGAAAATTTGCTCTATATCTTTTCCACTAGATGGTGGCCGGTAGAATACACTCAGTTTTTGATTTGATTTATTATTGTCACATGTATTAACATACAGTGATAAGTATTGTTTCTTGTGCGCTATACAGACAAAGCATACCGTTCATAGAGAAGGAAACGGAGAGTGCAGAATATAGTGTTACAGTCATAGCTAGGGTGTAGAGAAAGATCAACTTAATGCAAGATTAGTCCATTCAAAAGTCTGATAGCAGCAGGCAAGAAGCTGTTCTCGAGTTGGTTGGTACTTGACCTCAGACTTTTGCATTTTTTTCTGGACAGAAGAAGATGGGAGAGAGAATGTCCGGGGTGCGTGGAGTCCTTAATTATGCCGGCTGCTTTGCCGAGGCAGCGGGAAGTGTAGACAGAGTCAATGGATGGGAGGCTGGTTTGCGTGATAGATTGGGCTACATTCACGACCTTTTGTAGTTCCTTGCAGTCTTGGGCAAAGCAGGAGCCATACCAAGCTGTGGTACAACCAGAAAGAATGCTTTCTGTGGTGCATCGTAACTGACATGCCAAATTTCCTTTGTCTTCTGAGAAAGTAGAGGCATTGGTAGGCTTTCTTAACTATAGTGTCGGCGGGGGGGGGGGGGGGGGGGGGGGGGGGGGAAACGACCAGGACAGGTTGTTGGTGATCCGGACACCTAAAAACGTGAAGCTCTCAACCCTTTCTACTTCGTCCCCGTTGATGTAGACAGGGGTATGTTCTCCTTTACGCTTCCTGAAGTCGATGACAATCTCCTTTGTTTTGTTGACATTGAGAGAGCGATTATTGTTGCCACACCAGTTCACCAGATTCTCTATCTCATTCCTGTACTGTGTCTCGTCATTGTTTGAGATTCAACCCACTACGGTGGTGTCGTCAGCAGACTTGAAAATCGAATTGGAGGGGAATTTGGCCACACAGTCATAGGTGTATAAGGAGTATAGTAGGGGGCTGAGAACACAGCCTTGTGGGGCATCAGTGTTGAGGATGATCGTGGAGGAGGTGTTGTTTGCCTATCCTTACTGATTGTGGTCTGTGAATTAGGAAGTTCAGGATCCAGTCACAGAGGGAGGTGCCGAGGCCCAGGCGACAGAGTTTGGAGATGAGGTTCGTGGGAATAATGGTATTGAAGGCTGAGCTGTAGTCAATAAATAGGAGTCTGACATAGGTGTTCCAGGGTTGAGTGCAGGGTCAGGGAGATGGCGTCTACTGTTGCAGACATAGGCAAACTGTAGTGGATCCAGGTAGTCCGGGAGGCTGGAATTGATTCGTGCACTTCATAATCAGAGCCACTGGCCGATAGTCATTAAGGCATGCTGCTTGGTTTTTCTTAGGTACCAGGATGATGGTCGTCTTCTTGAAGCAGATGGGGACCTCAGATTGTTGTAAAGAGGTGGTTGAAGATTTCTGTGAATACCCCCGCTAGCTGATCCGCACAGGATCTGAGTGTTCATCTGGGTACCCCATCCAGGCCATTTGCTTTCCGTGGGTTGACCTTCGAGAAAGCTACCATTAGTGGCAGATCTTTTGGCTAACTTAGCCATGATTTTTTGGAATACCTCCCTAAATGTCCTCACATCTCTACTTCTGTTTCCGGCTTTAGATCAGGTTCCTGTTTTTAGACCTACCTTGGTCATCAAACGTTCTGTCTTTCATTCCGTGTCCAGCCAGGGTTTGATGTTTGCTCGTTTTAATTTTTCACCTATAAAGTGCATTGGAACATTTTTCTATATTTTATATGCTATATAAAGTTCTTTGTCTATTATTTCTAGATTCTGCTGCCATGTCTCAGAATACGCTGACAGAAAAGGAGAATTCAGCTGTGACAGTGCTGAAGAGGGCTATAGAATTAGACAATGACTCACGTTTTCAGAGTTCATTGGTTTGTTATCAGGAAGGAATTGATCTTCTTTTGCAAGTGTTGAAAGGTAACAAAGCCTCTGTGAATTATCATAGAAAATAGATCTATCAACCATACTTTGAAGTTGGAGTCGTAGAACATTCAATTAACAACAATTCTTTCCCCATACTTTAAATAAATAACATGTTAGCCCACACGAGTGGACCAATGCAAGTGTTGTATTATTAAGTCATTATATGATTGATCAGGGAGGACATAAAATAGAAATAAAACTGATGTAAACGATGGTAGTACAGCTATCCCAGCTACCTTGGACTATGGGAGGAAATAGATTAGCCAAACATTCAACTCCTGATCATTCATTAATGAGGCCTGCTGGAAAGTGCGCATGTGGTTGTCAGTGAGAATTCACCTCTGATGGCTTCTGTGGTTGAATTGTCTTCCATCACATACAGTCTGGACTGTAACAAAGTGCTGATGGTATTGTGGAAGAATATTTCATCTGAAGTCAATGACTTCTGCAGAATAATATATATGTATGGGTTGAAAGCATATTGTCATTTGTGATTCACTGGCAATTGATTCCTCAGACCTTGTGTATTTTGCATGGTTGCAGGAATTATGCATCACTGAATCTATGGATGAACTACATGAAAAAGTCTCCATGTCTGACAATGACTGTCAATAACTTGGCAAGATACTTAGTCATACATCACAAATAAGGTTCAAACCCAAGTTACTTAGCCAAAATTTTGATCTCAGAAGACAAGAGCATTATTTGTTTAATACTTTATTGTAAACAGAGATACATTTTATGCCTGTTTTTACATAATTATGAATAAGTCGAGTCCATTATTGGCTTTTGTAAAATATTGTGGGGGCAATTCTCCCAGCTGGGTGACATCATGGATGCCATTTCGCGGGCCTCCTGCTGGGCACCACTGGTTCCGAGAGTCACCCGCTGAAGATTTCCAGTGTCATCGGCTTTCTGATGCGGAGCTGATTAGCATATGGAAATCGTCACTTCCATTTCATTAGTGGGCCCGGGACTGAAGTCTCCGGGCCCGCTAGCATCTCCACCTCCCCGCCAGGAGTGGTTCAATCCTGTGGGGTTTACAACTGCTTCCCACAAATGGGGATCGGGCAGCTGACCCCGCTGTAGGAAACAGAGGCCATCGAGGCCACCCCCAGGAGATGGTGTTAAGAAGGGGTAACCCCGGGCAGTGGCACCCTGGCACTGCCCAAGGGGCACCTTGGCACTTCACTGGGCATCGGGCAGTGCCAAGCGGTAGGGCCAGAGGGGCCTATGGGGGGGTGGTACCCGCTTGGTTGGTGGGAGTACCTGCTGCCACTCTGCAATCACAATCGTAAGCGGAGGGCTGGAAAAGGGCAATCAGGACTGGCTATCCAGGGAGGGGGAGATTGGTGGTGGTTGGCAGGGGGTGGGGGGGCCTTGGGGCTTGCCTGAGGAGTTCTGGGACGCCAGCGAGCGGGTGATGGGGAGATCAGTGGGTCAATGATGGGGGATTGCAGGGCTGGCCAGTGATGGGGAGGCCGGCCTGGCAAATCGGCACATGCGCAGTGGCTCAATTGGCACATGCGCAGTGGCCCACTCAGTGCAATACTGCCGGCCTCACCCCGATTTTCCGAGGGAATCCCACTAGGGCACTTTCTCAGTGACTGAGAATTTGTTTGGGAGAATCCCAAAATATTCATCAAGATCCGCTAATCTAGTTTTCCAACTGGATACCTTTTCTTCAAAGCCTTTATAGTAGGGGGAGTCACATTTAGTTAAACACACTGAACACATGTAAACTAATTGGAGAAGAGTGTAATCTGAAAGAATAACTCACCAAATTTACTTGAGGAAAAATAGAAAAAACAAGTATATTATATACTTCTAGCCTCAATAGAAACATAGAAACTAGAAGCAGGAGTAGACAATTCAGCCCTTCGAACCTGCTCCGCCACTCATTTTGATCATAGCTGATCATCAAATTGAATATCCTGATTTTCTGCCCCCTTCCTCCCATATCCCTTTAACCCCAAGAGCTATATCTAATTTCTTCTTGAAATCAGACAACGTTTTGGCCTCAACTACATTCTGTGGTAGTGAATTCCACACATTCAGCACCCTCTGGGTGAAGAAATTTCTTCTCACCTCAGTTCTAAAAGGTTTACCCCTTATCCTCAAACTATGACCCCTAATTCTGGACTTCTCCACCATTGGAAACATTCTTTTTGAATGTACTCTGTCAAACCCTGTTAGAATTTTATAAGTTTCTAATAGTTGAATTATTTTCCTCCACCATGTTGCTCATAACTCCTTTTGCTCTATCACATTTCTACAGTATAAAAGCTATTAAATACTCATACTGTGGTTTTTGGTGACGATGAGATCGTGTTTATGCATATTAAACTTGCAATACAAAATAATGTGGGTACCATCATTCATCTTTGCTGTTCTGACTATTCATTGGGTGAATCCATCTAAGATGATACTGAGCCAAATAAACTCAAATCTTGGGTTTGAACCTTATTTGTGATGTATGACAGTTCACTGCAATATCCTTGGACTTGGAAGGGAAATGACAGCAATCATTCCAGTGCAAGATCATTATAATGATGACCTCATGTTGGAAATTCCACAAATAAGGACAATAGTGGCCTCAGTTATGCTGTCCCCTCCACAATGTCAAGCAGCTTTCTGACTGTTATTGTGAAATAGCCATTTGGGTGAGATTCTAGAGTGCCACAATATCCATGCACCATATCCTAGCATGAGGCAATGACTTCAAGAAAGAGCAGGGAAAAACAATGCTGCATGCAAAATGTTCTGTACCATATATAAAACAATTGGCAGATTAAATGAAGACTTATTTGTTTTGATAGCTACAAAAGATGACACAAAAAAAGTCCACTTTCGACAGAAGATTGAAAACTACATGAATCGAGCTGAACAAATAAAGAAATACCTGGATAAGCAGAAAGAAGGTAACTAAACTGAATAACCTGAAGGAAGCCACATTACAAATGCAGTAAGAGATTTTACCTCTCCTGTATTTGGGATATTTTGTTGCATGTCAGATGTAATCATTTAAAGACCACATTTTATGTCTGCATCAATTGTAAGGATTTCAAATACTTCATTAGATAAATCAGATAATGGTATAATACGTTTTTTTAAAAAGATGAGGGAAATCCCTCATCCCAGGCTTTCCCAAACTGGGCTCCGTGGAACGGGCTGATATATAAAATGTGAAAAATGCTACAAAACTGCTTGTTCAATTAGAGGCTGGCTTCTCCAGAATCCAACCTCTGGACGAGCTGTGAACAGCACGAAACTCAAGTTTCCAGATCAGGGTGAGTGCAGACAGCAAAGTGTTGGGGAGAGCGGTGGAAGAGAGGGTTGAGAGTTTGTTTTTGAGCATGAGAGAGAGAAGTGAGTGCGAGGGTGTGTTTGAGAGAGAGGTATGTGGATGCGTGAGAGTGTGAGGTACAGGTGAGTTTATGTGTGAGACAGTGTGTGTGTGTGTCTGATACAAGAATCCAACTTTCCAGCAGTACTTAAAGACTTAAGTAATTTTTTAAATTGAGAACTTAATTATGTTAAATGCATACATAAAATAAATAATAAAGATTTCCATAAATTAGGTGTCTTACTGTTTGTACCTATTACATGAAAACAATTATTTTTTGTGTTTTAACTCCATCACAAAAGACTGTTTCTTTATCATACTCTTTGGAATTCAAAAGGGCTTCATGACGGCAAAGTTTGGGAATCCATACCTCATATGATTCCTGATCTGTTCTGAATTAGCTGATCATATCTGAAGAAAGTACTAAATACAATTGGATTCACTGACTAATGAAAGTGGGGGGGAAACTGTCAGCCAAAGTTCTTCCTTCCTGAACAATTGTTTTTGCTGGAGAAAACATGTTTTGCTGTTGAGAATTAAGATTGGCCCCAGCTTATAGTTCTTCCATGATCAAATACCTTATTAACAATCACAAAAAGAGCAGTTGTCTGTGATATTAGACAGCTGTTAACCCCATGGAACTAATATGCTCACAGGAATTATCCCCCTCTGGGGATTTTTTGGGGATTGGAGGGGAGGGCACAGGACGAATGGAACATGTGGATGATGTAGCACATTAATGCTCATGTTTGCAGTATTGCACAATGCTTGGATGGTTTGTCTGGATAATTTCAAGACAGTGAATGATGCATGAGTGTCCATTGTAGTTGAGCAGAGGTCATTTGCTTTCCTTAGGAAGAAAAAAGATATTGAATGATGCCACTTTGAGTTTATCCTATACAGCATACAACTGGTGTTGACACAGGTCAAGAGCAGTTTGGCTGAAAAATTACGACGTATTTACAACACTGAAACAAGCTATTCAGCCCCACTGGTCTGTGCCAGTGCTATACTACTCACAAATCTCATTCCACAATTCATTATCTCAACTCATTAACATATCCTATTCTTGTCTCCCTTGTGTGCTTCTCTAGTTTCCTTAAATTAATGCTATTTGCCTCAACTTTTGGTAATGAGACTCACATTCTAACCCAAGAAACTGATTTTGAATTCTCTTTGGATTTATAGCTGACTATTTTATATTTATATCCCTAAGTCTGGTCCTGCCTGCATCTTCTCCACATCTACCAGAATAAATCCTGTCAGAATCTTGAAGAACACTATCAGGTTACACCTCAGTCTTCCTTTTTCTAGGTAAAACAACCTGTAGCCTGTTCAATCTTTCCAGATAGGTATAACCTCTCAGTTCTGGTATTACACTAGTAAATCTTTCTTGTACTTTCTTCAGTGTCTCTATATCCCCTTTATAACATGGTGACCAAAACTATCCATTGCATGATCCAACTGTATCCAAATTTAACATAACTTCTCTGTTTTTCAGTTCTATCCCTCTAGATGGTGAACTACTGTGCAATTTTAAAAATTATCTTATTAACCTGAATCACTGTATATGGTGATTGTTGTTTTTGTACACTCAGATCCCTCTGTTCCTTGCCCACTTTAGACATTTACTTTCAAAGGGGTATTTGGCTTCATCTTTTTTTCTACTAAAGGAAATAGGAACAATTTAACATGGGACAATACATTTGCAGCTGTTTGATAAATTTAACTGCGCTGTTTCAAAGGGGACTATGAATTTTGCATGGAAGTTACAAATATATAAATCAGACAGTTTTTTAAAAAAAATTTCATGGGGTGTGAGTATCCCTGACAAAGCCAGCATTTGTTGTCCATCCTTAATTGCACTTCAGAAGGTGATGGTGAGCTACCTTCTTGAACCGCTGCAGTCCATGTGGTGTAGGTACACCCATGTTTCTATTAGGTGATACAGTTCCAAGTTGGGATGGTTTGTGGCTTGGAGAGACACTTGCAGGTTGTAGTGTTCTCATTCGTCAGCTTCCCTTAACCTTCTCTGGTAGAGGTTTCAGGTTTGGAAGATGCTGTTAAGAGGCTTGGCAAGTTGCTGCAGTGCATTTTGTTACTGCTGCCACGCGTGGTGAAAGGACTAAACGTGTAAGATGGTGGATGAAGTGTCCTGGATGGTGTCAACTTCTTGTTGTCGGAGCTGCACTCAGTCAGGGCAAGTGGAGAGACTTGTCCCTTCAATTTCCAGATTTCTTTTTAAACTGAAATCAAATTCTGAAACTCATAGTGGAATTTGAACCAAGGTTCTGTGAATTATTTGTCCAGGTCTCTGCATTTAGTGTGTAAAATAACCTTTATAAAATAAATCACTTGAAGGAATGTTAGAAACTTTATTACCTTTTAACACTTTGAAAAGAAGATGCATTTCTTCCCGATAACAAACCAATGAATTTAGTGAAACTTAGTCCAATTAATAGTACAAAAAACAGATAGCTTAGCAGTGCCCACATTTTTCTCAATAGAATCAAAGATTCCCTACAGTGCAGAAGAGGCCATTCAGCCCATAGAGTCTGCACCGACTCTCTAACAGAGTATTTTACCCAGGTTCTCACCCCCGCCCTACTCCTGTAACCCCACACATTTACCATGGCTAATCCATCTAACCCACACACCTTGGGACACCTGAGGGGGAATTTAACATGGCCAATCCACCAATCCTGCACATCTTTGGACATCTAAGAAACATTAAATATTCACATTAAAAATTGAACTGCTTTAAAATGTTGCAAGCTGAGATTTCAAATATGACACTTGGAAGGTATATTTTTATTTTGTGTGCGAAATGGATGCTAAATAGATTTAAGTACTGTATCCTGAATGTTTAGTATCAGCTTCAAATTAATTTTATGAAGTAAAATTTTAAAATTCTAATCAACTAGGTTGTAATGCATATGTGCAGAATACCCCATTGAAACCATGTAAAGGCTTAGGGGGGGAATTTTCCCGTCCCGTCTGCCATGGGAATCGTAGCAGGTGGGGGTGGACCATGCAAAGGTTCGTTGACCTTGAGCAGGAATTTACAGCCTTTGGGCGAGCGCGGCCGGAAAATCCCACCCTTGGTGTCTAACTAAATTATTTTAAAACTATGATTTTTGTGTACAACCTTTCATTATTTATCTGTATTTCAGAAGGGAAATATCATGAACAGATCAAAATTCCAGAAGATGCGACTGGGTTTAGTTATGAAAAACTTTTCAAACCATATTTGGACCCATTTGTTACTGAAGTATGGGTGGAAGACCCATACATCAGACATGTTCATCAGGTGAGAAGTGTCATACTCTTCCCTTTTGAAATGGAGTGCTTCAACATGTACTTAAAGCATAACTTCAATTTGTTGGCAAGATTACTGATACTGTCAGTCTGTTGATAACAATTTGCCAAATGCTATTATTTTGATGCTGGTAATTTAAGGGAAGTGCTAATTTGTCTCTCAGGCTGCAGTTTTACCCAATTTACCAGACACAGGATGCGACTGGTTCAATGATAAATGAAAGGAGAACTACTAAATTGGGGAATATCAGCTGCAGTCGGAATAATTTCCAAATCTTTTTGAAACATTAATTGTTGAGAAGAAAGTAAACTAAAATTTTGAAGCATACTGCTTTTAATTTGATGAAAGGCAAGCTTAACACTATAATGTGCAATTCATACTGATTGTGATATTTTGTTTTATAGCTGTACAACTTTTTGAGATTTTGTGAGTTGCTTCTAAAAGGATCTTGCAAAGTGAAAACTATCCATCTACTGACTTCACTTGATAATGTACGTAACTTACTGTGGATTATAGTGTAACTGTTAAAAGATCTTCATTGCAAACCAGAAATAAATTCAGTATAGGAACTGCAACCAGAGGATGCTGCAATGTGTTGGAACATAAACATTGCCTCTGACATATATGTTGCTAATGCTGGTTTATAATTAATAAACTGTGTATTTGTATTCCCTCAAATTCTTTGCAAAGAGAATAAATGTTCATTTAAACATTTGAGATATTTTTACATCCTACACACCACTGTTCACAATCTTAGCTGTATCAATGTGGTGAACAAGGGAAAATATCCTAGGGGAGGAGGAAACATATTTCACCAGTCAAGAAATATTGGATTTTTATTCCTTAATCTGGTAGAGAGCCCAAGAGCAAATTTTGGTCTGAATCTTCCAAAATGGGAAGCAGCAAATGACTGTACTGATGTACACTGGGACCCTGAGGAAGTCCCATGTACATGCATGGCAATTGCTCATGAAGTTTAATCTTCCAGTTGGGGTTTTATGCTGCATGATTACCTACAACAGCAAAATTAGATGGCCATAATAAAATAGACTTGAGCTGTTTGCTTATCATTTTTTTTAAAAACTGATTTACTCGGAGCTTTTCCTCGCAGATGTAAAGGAATGCAGCTCCAAATAAATTAATGAGTGTCAAAGTGCTCCCTCACCAGGACAACCCCAATACAGAACCTCCCTGCTGATAACGTCCATCCCCAATGACGGTACTCTTCCCATTTTCCCTCCCCAATGCAAACTCTGTACCCCCCTTGCATGACTCACCGCACAGAATCAGTGACTCCTATTTGGCTGATGTTGAAAGAGTCAGCATTGTCAGGAAGAGAGGGAATTGAGCATAGTTTGAGGGGAAGGGAGCCAAGAGGGTGAATCTGGAGTAAGTATTGTTGGGTGGTGAGGGAGGGTCTAATTTAGGAGCAGGAGTATACCTTTTATCCCCTCATCTTGTTCCGACATTTGATAAGGTCATGTGGTCTCTAATTGTCTATTCCTTGTGCCCTTTGACTCCCTTGTCAGCCAAGAATCTATCTAATTCAGGCTTATAAATATACAATGTCCCTGCCTCCACTGCTGTCTGTGGAAGAGAATGCTCACAACCCTCAGAGAAAACATTTCTCCTAATGTCCGTCTAAAAGGGGAGATCCTTATTTTTAAACTATATAGCCTGGTTCTAGTCGCTCTCATAAAGGGAACCATCTGTTCAGCATCCACCTTGTCAAGTCTCCCCAGGATCTTATATGCTTCTCATTCTTCTAACTCCAAAGGATAGAGGCCTAACATGTCCAATCATTCCTCATAAGACAACTTCATCTCAGGATTAAATCAAGTGAACCTTCTCTGAACTGCTGCGAATGCAGTTATATCCTTTTTTAAATTAGGAGACCAGAACTGTATACATTACTCCCTATATGGTCTCACTAACACCTTGTACAACTCTAGCAGAACTTCCCTACTTCTATATTCCATTCTTCTTGCAATAAATGACAAAAATCCATTTGCCTTCCTGATAATTTGCTGTACCTGCATTTTGTTATGCATGCACCATGACACCCAGATCACTGTGTAGCACAGAGTTCCACAATCTCTTTCTATTTAATTAACATGCTGTTTTCCATTCTTCCTGCCAAAGTGGACAAGTTCACACTTTCTTTTTCTGTCATATTTTAAATCGCTTTCTTAACCTATCTATATCCCCTTGCAGCGACCTTATGACCTCTTCACAACTTTATTTCCTACCTATCTTTTTGTATCAGCAAATTTAGCAAACCATACATTTGGTATTGTTAGGATGGGTAAGGGAAGGAGGATACTTGTTGTTGAGGTGAGGGCATGAGAATTGTTAGGGGGGAATGCTGTGCAGTTTTGTGGGTGATACGTCCATTTAAAATCTCTAATTCAAGGAATTGAAGACAGATCATAAGGGGTATGTTTTCAGTTCATAACAAAAAACAGGAAGCAGCTCTGCTATAGTTACACTTCACCATTACGTCTCCTGACTCTGCTCATTGATGAATAACTGTCGGAGTTGGGACCAGTGGGATCAGAAGTTTTTTTATATATTCATTCATGGGATCTGGACATCACAGGCTAAGCCAGCATTTATTGCTCATCCCTAATTGCATTTAAGATGGTGGTGGACTGCCATCTTGAACCACTGCAGTCCCAGTGGTGTAGGTAGACCCATGGTGCTGGTAAGGAGAGAGTTCCAAGTCACAAACAAAAACATAAAGTGCTGGAAAATCTCAGCAGGTCTGACAGCATTTATGGAGAAAGAATAGAGCCAACGTTTCGATTCTGGATGACCCTTCATCCAGACTCAATGTTGGCTCTCTTCTCTCTCCACAGATGCCGTCAGACCTGCTGAGATTTTCCAGCATTTTCTGTTTCAGATTCCAGCATCCACAGTATTTTGCTTTTATCTATAGTTCCAAGTCAGTATGATGTGTGGCTTGGGGGGAAACTTGCAGGTGATGGTGTTTGCATGCATCTGCTGCCCTTGTCCTTTCAGATGGTGTTGGTGTTGTCTGAGGATTCTTGGTGAGTTGCTGCAGTGAATTTTGTAGATGGCATACACCACTGCCACTCCTAGTGATGGAGAAATGAATGTTTATGGAGGAGGTGACAATCAAGTGGGCTGATTTGTCCTGGGGGCTGTCAAGCTTCATGAGTGTGATTGGTGCTGTACTCATCCAAGCAAGTGGAGAGTATTCCATCATAGTCATGACTTGTGCCCTGTAGATGGTGGATAGGCTTTGGACAATCAGGAGTTGAGTTACTAACTGCAAGATTCCTAGCCTCTGACTCACTCTTGTAGCCACAGTAATAATATGGCGAGTCCAATTCAGTTTCTGGTCAATGGCACCTGCGGTTCTAATGTAAAAAGGACATAGGCAGTTTAAATTGCAGTCAGCGATGGATGTTCCTGCTCTGCTGCTGACCTGAAGATAGCTGTATTTAATATGCACTATGCGGCCTGGATGATGTAATCATCCTCGTCCACTTCCTTTCCTGTAACAAGCCACTAAGAAATCCGGAAGTATGGTCCAATCAATCACTGCACTTGCATTTAATTTGGATATCTAATATGAAAGCAGGAGTGTCCTGGCAATTCTTATTTATTATCTGGAAATATTTGATAAATAGAAAGCCTATAACAAAGTATTCACCTACTCAGTTGTGGTCAATAAATGCTACAGAAGGACATAATTGGGGGCAATTGAGAAAATAGCTTCAGAAAATATCAAAAATTATTAGTTTGTTATACTTAATGATGATTCTATAAATAAGCCTGCTTTATTGTAAACTTGTATGCAGGAGTGTTTATGCTAATATCACATTACTGCTGTCATGCACAACATATATAGATAGTATGCATTTATCTTCTTCATGTACTGTAGAATGGTGGTAATTCACAGCAGAGCAGTAGCCTTGAAGAGATAAAGCAGTCATTACAGAGTTATGGGGTAACCTTGGAAGTGAACTACTCTCCTTCAATACATGACCGAGAAATCAGGTAGTTTCTTTAAAGCATCGCTGTATTTTTGTTAATTGATGTATTATTGTCATCTCCAGCATTGTTCAGTTTTTGTTCAAACATTTGGTCCTGATGTTCACAATATAATCCTTTAAGATGCGCGAGTCTCCAAAATTATTAAAACTACTCTAGCATTGTCTTATACAAAACAAATTTCTTCATCATTGAGCATGCATGGTATGCTTAGATATTACTTTATTTTGTACCTTTAACAGAGTAAAACATCCTCTGTAAGACATAGTGGCAGGGGCAGAGTCAGACAATTATGGAGATAGAAATAGGTAGTCTTAGCGAGAGCGTGCATATGTGGTTGAAAGCTCATCTCGGAGCAAATACAGTGAGTAGTCTGGTTCAGCCTTGGATCATTGCAAGAAAAAGGAATAGAGTCAGTGACTGTAGAACAAAATAAGTGATAGGAGCCAAAGACAATAAGCTCAGCCTTCCCAATAGTTGGAAGAAAATGTTTGTACATCTAGTACTGGGATTCAGACAAGCAGCCTGACAAGTTAGATATGCTGGAGGACTAGAGAGCTAAGTGTCATAAACACAAATAAAGCACCTAGCATGGTTTCCAGGCAATGCTCCTGGATAAAAAAATTGACCCTCACTGAACTGATACAGGTTAGTGATTGAATGCAGTTTCCAATTTAAAGTTGGAATGTTTCTGAAATTAACAAACTAGAATGCCAAATCTGAACCATAGAAATTTACAGAACAAAGAGAAATTGTTTAACTTGTTAAATTTGTGTAGTCTCTCTGAAAGAGCTGTCCTTTCCACATACCCTTTTTTACTATCCATTTTGTTTTTAAGAGCTATTATAGTTGGTGAGACACACTGTTCCACAAACCTTCCTTTTGTTTATTTCATGTTTATGCCATCTATTTACCAACTTAGTGACCAGTGAAGTTATATTTACTCAATCAAAATACATAATTTTTGAATATCTCTACCCAGATCTCCTCTTAACCTTTATTCTAATCATAATTGAAGTTTTTATTCCTTGTACTAACTTAGTGAATCTCTTCTGCATCCTTTCTATGGGCCTGACTTTGTACCTTCAATAGGGGACCCAGAACTGGACACAATTTCTAGATGCAGCCTAATCAAAGTTTATCTAAATTTAGCTTTATCCCCTTACCAAAGTCCAAAAATGCTTTTCATAGCTTCATTAACTTGTGGTCGAAGCAGACTTTTGGTCTGCTTTATGTATTAGTATATAGTGAAAAGTATTGTTTCTTGCGCACTGTGCAAAACATACTGTACATAGGAGGAAAGGCGAAGGTGCAGAATGTAGTGTTACATTCATAACTGGGGTGTAGTGAAAGATCAATTTAATATGAGGTAGGTCCATTCAGAAGTCTGTACCAAATCTGTAAGAAATTGAATTAAAGCATTATTAGAGTTTAAAATGAGTTAGAATAGAGTTTTAAAAGCATAGAATTAGAGGGTATGCTGGGCACAGCTTGCAAAAAGTCACGGTATCTTGGATAATGTTCTTCCTACTTTTAAACATTGTGCTCCTGTACTCCATTTTAAGTTTTAATATTTTGATATGTATGTCCTCCCCTTATTCTTCTCCCAAAAAGGAAGAAATTCAAAAGTCTGAGTATTGCCTCCCCCCCGCCACCACACCCCCACCCCGCCCTAATAGTTGATGACTATTGTTTCTGTTGCTCTGTAAGGTTCAATGCTTTGATTGAGCAGATTTACTTTTATGAACATATAAAACTGACAGAAAGGAAAAGACTAACTGATCCAACAGGCCTGACCCATATCATTAGCCATAAGCCACCATGGCTAAACAACAACTTCTTTCCTCGCTCAATGACCCCTTTCTACCCACGCCAGCTATGCTGAACAAGCAAAAGGTACAAGAGCCAATAAAGAAAAAATATCCTGTAAATTTCAGCTTTGACCCCCTCAGCAGATTAAAACCAAGAGATCACATGGAACAAATGGATGGAGGGAGGGAGACAGTGGTATTCCCCAGTGGTCAGTTTTTTTTGATCTACGTTTGTATCTTGAACTGGGGGTACCAGTCAATTTCAAAATTTGTAGATGACACAAAAGCTTGGAAGTGTAGTTAGCACTGATGAAGATAGAAATGCACATCAGGAGAATATAGAGAAGCAGGTGGAACATAGGCAGACACACAACAGATGCAATTAAAAACAGAAAAGTGCGAGATGATGCAATATAGTAGGAAGAATGAGGAGAGACAAATATAGAAGGTTCATATAGAAACCCTACAGTGCAGAAAGAGGCTATTCGGCCCTTCGAGTCTGCACCGACAACAATCCCACCCAGGCCCTATCCTCATATCCCTACATATTTACCCACTAATCCTTCTAACCTACACATCCCGGGACACTAAGAGGCAATTTAGCTTGGCCAATCAACCTAACCTGCACATCTTTGGACTGTGGGAGGAAACCGGAGCACCCGGAGGAAACCCACGCAGACACAGGGAGAACATGCAAACTCCGCACAGACAGTGACCCGAGCCGGGAATCGAACCCAGGTCCCTGGAGCTGTGAAGCAGCAATGCTAACCACTATGCTACTGTGCCACCCCTTTTACAATGTAAAAGGGAGTGCAAGAAGAGCGCGCCATGGGGTTATTGCATATATATATTTGAGGGTGACAGGGCATATGGACACCAGGCTTTATAAATAGAAGCATAGGGTATAAGCTAAAATCTTGTATACAGCGATTGCCTCTAATTGGCAGAATTGTGATTTTTGGATAATAGAATTTTTATCCTTTTAATTTTTATTCTGACCTTCACTTCACCTCCAAACACTGCCATCTCCAATTCCACCAAGGCTGGGAGGAGTGAGTCTCAAAGTCTAGAAAGTCCCTACGTTGTCAGGAGCAAGTTTGCAGAACCAGAAGGATATGCTTTGCTCTGGCCACTTGGTTGAGCTTTTCAAGCGTTTGGCAACCTGTGGAAGGAAGGGATAGGAGATTGCAGGGAGTAGTAGAACACAAGTCTCGATGGGTGAGAGCAATGGAATCCGAGTCTTCTCAGCAGGTCAGGGTGGATGGTGTGGTTAAGAAGAGGGGCTGCTGAGTGAATGAGGGAGGGAGAGTGGTTGGTCAGATGAGCTGCTGGTTGAGTGGAAGGGGGGGGTTTGGGAAGAGGGGGGTTGGAAAAAGTAGTTACTGATCTCTACCAAGATAGATTTCTGTAACTCTACAGCATTTTATTCTTTGTTACCTAATTGAAATTATATTAAATGATTTCAGTAGAATGGGGATGTTAAATTTCAATGTTTCTAAGCTTTATTTGTTTTCAAATGTAACATTTAATAGCTCTTTTACAAACTTATGCTTTCACATTCTCTTTTCTGAACATTTTTGCAGTGTTGCATTATGAATGCAAGAAGTTGGCAATTTTTGAGAAATTAGAAAATCTGTGTTGCTGAAAAAAATGCATTTTTATTGAGTTTGAGTAAAATGTTTATCTATAACAGATTTAACAATGGGTGGATGATCAAGATTGGAAGAGGACTCGATTACTTTAAAAAAACACAGGTTTGTTTCAGTTAAAGAGGGAGGTTTGATTTTTAAGACCGCTGCTAAAAATGAATCCAAGTGAAAATTTTTATATTTGATACATAAATGCGGTTTAAATATTGTAAATAAGAAAGATGTTATTGAGCTCTGTTGTGTATGTGAATTAATGACATATCAAAACACATTGTTATTGAGTCTGCTAGACACAAATAATTCAGCTTCGGCATGTTGTTTAGTGAAGTAACTTCTTCTAACCACTTTCTATTTTCATACAAAGTCATTAAGACCATGCTTCCAGAACTCTTTAGATATTCTTGTATTTTATTCTGCATATGGAACGAAACAACTTGCATCCTTGGAACTTCATGTTCCAATCCCTCTACTCAGTTTCAGAAAACACACCTAAAATGGCTTCATTTCGCAGACTTGCACTTTTATCTCTGGTGTCCTTCAAGGATCCACCCTTGGCTCTTTATTTATCATCTGCATGCTTCTCTGTGCTGATGTCATTCAAAAGTACACCATCAGTTTCCATATGTACACTGATGACAGCCAGCTCTACCTCACCTCCACCTCTCGACTTCTCGTCTGTTCAATATCCAGTACTGGATAAATAACAATTTCCTCAAAACTAAATAATGGGAAATCTGAACCCCTCATCTTTAGGCACACAACAACTTCATGCCTCTCCCTTGCAGCTATTGGAGGTTGGATCAGATAGTTCACATGAGCCCGAGATGAGCCACATTTTCACTCCAACATAAAAGCTACCTATTTTCCTCTCAGGAGGGAGGGGTTAAAATTTAGAGAAATGGTGGATAACTGATCCCATTTACTGGACCAGCTGTTTTGTTTCTCCCAGTTCAGGAGTATCAAAGTTCTTTCCCCTTTCATTTGCTTTATGCAAACACTGATTTTTCCCTTTCGATTGTCTCATTCACATTTCTCGCTTCTCATTCTCACTGTTGCTCCTGTTTCCTGTATTCTTAGCCTCCAACTTTAAAATTTCAAACTAGAATGCCCTATTCAAATTTTTAACCTCAGTCCCAATTACACCAACAACAAAATATATGCTTTTCGTTGACGTTTGACTTTTCATAGTTTACTGACTTGGTTTTGTTAACTTGTATAAAGTTATCTATTTGAACTGCCTTTCAGACCAATGTAATTCAGTGTCCAAGGTCGTTAACAGTTATTGCAATTTGAGTCTGCTGTGGTGGCTGCTTGTTTGCTGTAGCATTAGTCATTGCTAAGTAACCCGAGAGAAGTTTTGCTTTCAGAGTTGACTCACCCTACCTTACAATAGTACAACTATAATATTTATCTCTTATGTGAACTTGTGTTTTGCACCTGTGTGCTTCTTGTTCTCTGAAGATGGACTGAACAAGTATTTAAGATGAGCCTTAATATGTATGGATACATTGCTTTATTGAGGTTGCAAAAACAAAACTCAATTACGTAAAAATACCTTGTACTGTTCAAATAAAGTAAAGCATTTCCCACTTTTCCGCACCAACGTTGGATTAAATTACTTAACTTAAACAAGATTCCTTCTGTAATCCACCGTTTCTGTTTCCAAAACCTGTGTTCACAGATAGGGATCAAAGATTTGCTAACAAATTGGGTTTCACATGTTTTCCAATTACTGAGAGAAGCTACAAATTACTGACAGCCACGATTTGTATCAGAAATGTTTGATAATTTTATAGTATTAACATTAAAACTATTTCTCTGAATCTTTTCTGTGGGGAAAGATAAACATCCTAAAACATGACAATTCTAATGGACATCAGAAACAGGGACAGAATAAAGGATAAAACCTAAGGTGGGATGGCAGCAACAAATGAGAAGCAAAAAGCAGGAAATAGCAACAGAGAAATGTGTATGAAAATAAAAATAAGCAATCATACAATGAACTTAAGAATATAAATAGTTCAGGTTAAAATTCATACTTAAAGTTACATAAAGGGAGGCGGTTTAAATTATTTTCTATACGAACTGGCAGCTACGCTCGTCAGAAATTCAACAAAATGACCAAGGCATGAATGCCACTAAATATGTTTTTTTTTAAGTTTAATTACTGAAAGGAGGAAAGTTTTCTTCTTTTAATAAAATGGTACAGATTATGTGTCTCAGATCACTTTCATTTATATTTCCAGGGCCGATTTTCAATTGGTTATTGTGATTTCGACTTGAGACAATGCCATGAAACTACAGTGGACATTTTCCATATCAAGCATACAAAGAATTCATAATTCACAGATCCTGTATACTGGGTACTTTATTATGCAATGTATAAAACTGGCACATTTGTAATAGGGAAATTAATATTATTTGAATACCTAGCACCATTTGTTTTTTTTGCCAAAAAAATTCTTGTTTAACTTATAATTTTACAAGATTGATTTTAAAAAAAAATAACTTTGATAAAAGCTGACTAAAAGTTTATTCACTGACCAAGTAACTCCATGCTGATTCCTGTGCATGGCTGCTATAAACTGTGCAAGAGCTAATACTTTAAAGCAACACCAGCAGGTTTAATGAGGGTGAGGGTGCATTACAATGGCCTTGAAAACAGAACACAGCTTTTCTTCTAACAGGATAAATTTTATTTTATATGTACATTCTAGTGTCAAATCATACCAAAAATATCAGGAGCAAACTCTGCTGTGGCATATCCAGTACAGAAGATGGTTGTGACTGTTGGAGGTCAGGATATCGCTGCAGGAGTTCCTCAGGGCAGTGTCCCAGACTCAGCTATTTTTCTTCATCAATGGCCTTCCTCCATTGTGTCACAAATTATGTTTACTGACAATTGCAAAGCGTTCCATTCAGATAATTAAACAGTGTCCACATCCGTGGCAACACCCTGATGAGTTGACTTGACAAGCAATCAGCACCCTTTTCTCATGCCGTATAATTGTGATCATTTGAAATTCTTATGGCTGTCCTGATGAACGCAATATGAAAAGCTTTGACAGCATGCCTTTTTTTTCTGCAATACAATCAACTAATCGAACAGAAATTTAACAGGACCAGTCACAAATACTGTACAGCAAATAACTCACTTTCTGACTCCCCAAAGCCTTTCTACCAACTACAAGGCATAAGTCAGGAGTAATGAAATATTTTCCATTTGCCTTGATGACTGCTGCTCCACCAACACTAAAGAAGCTTGACCCCCATCCAGGACAAAGCAGCGCACATGATTGGCACCCCATTCACCCCTAAACATTCAGTCTGTACCACTGGCAAACGATGGCTGCAGTATGTACTATCAACTGGTCTTCAACAGCATCTTCCAAACTGCGAATCCAACCCATAGAAGGACGAGGAAAGCAGGTGCATGGGAAAACCACCATCTGCAAGTTTCCTTCCAAGTCACACACCATCCTGACCTGCAAATACATCATTATCCATTCATTGTCACCAGGTCAAAATCTGGAAATTCCTTATTTAACAATAGTGTGGGTGTGTCTGTACCACGTGGACAGCAGTAGCTCAAAGATTTCAGTGCTTCAAAAAGGCTTACCACCACTTGAGGGCAATTAAGGATGGACAATAAATGCTGATCTTGCTGGCACACATCCCATGAATGAAAAAAAAATGTATTTGGTTCATCTTCCTGTGTACAATAATTTAGCGAAGATAATGATAACATATTAAATTCAATTTTAAGAAAAACAATGTCAGGTCTTCAAATAATTCTTAATCGGCTCCTCTTCTCCACCCAAAACTGCTAATTTACAAGTTTCATTTTATCCCTTTCCACAATGAATCAATGGTCCAAATTTTCAGTGGTAATGACAAGTAAGTTATCAGTGTTCGCAGTCATAACTGACATGGACAGCAACATCTGGAATCTACGTGTAAAGTGATTGTTCGCTTCTCCAGAGGTTTATGCCGTTCATACACCTCTCCCCTACTTCACCCTCTACTGACTGCAACCAATGCAAATCCATTGGTATAATATGCTGGTCCTCTCACCATAGAGACCCTGGACAAAATTACACCTTGTTGAACAAGGAGTAAGTATTTTTAAACAATGCTAAATTCATAATTACTGCTAAATACCATCAGTAGTCCTGGAAAGCCAATTTTATATTTGTGGAATGTAAATTTTCTCCATTATGATAAAATGCCACTTTTTAAAATTCTTGCTGTCAGAAATAAACTGTCATCGGGAAAGAGGAAAACCACACCAAGACATCTCTAGATCTTTCTGGACAGCCTACTTTGAGGTCAATGGTGTCCTTTGCCACTGACCACAAAATCTGGGTCAATGTCTCCATTTCTAATAGTAGTGAGGAAACATTAGTGTATAGTGCTTTACTTCATAAATTCTTCCTCAAGAAAGGTAGCATATGAAAAAAAATGCATTTTCATTGTGGATTCTAGGTTTTTCTAAAGTCAGATTAAAAAGTCCTTTGTCTATAAAAATAACTTCAATCATAGAGATGGAGGCACAAAGCAATATAGGCACATGAGTAAAAAACTAAAGACAGTGCTAACCACTATGCACGGTGGCATAGTGGTTAGCACTGCTGCCTCACAACACCAGGGACCTGGGTTCAATTCCGGCCTCGGGTCACTGACTGCGTGGAGTTTGCACATTCTCCCTGTGTCTAGAATGTTTCCTCCGGTAGATGTGCAGGTTAGATTGATTGGCATTGCAAAATTAACCCCAGTGCCGGGATTAGCAAGGTAAATATATGGGGTTGTGGGTGGTGCAGACTCGACAGGCCGAATGGTCTCCTTCTGCACTGCAGAGATTCTGTGATTTTCCATGAGGCCAATGAGTTAAAAACCCCTTTGTAATTGAGGCTATTTAAATAAAACAATCTTGGTTGCCTCTCTAACTGCCTTTCTCTCCATGGATCTGCTGCCAGACAGTTTGTATATAAATAAGTCTTAGAATGACAAATGAAATGAATATTTTAGAAATACATCACCTAAAACCACTTTCGTGTAGAATCCAAGTGTATGTCAAATTGGCAAATGGAGTATTAAAATCTACATTAAACTGGGCTGGCATCTAGAGGCATTCATTTTGTAACTTTCTTGTACCCAATCCATGGCTGCAGTATGTATAGGCTCAGAATATCATCAGAATCAGAACTCCATCAGAATGTTTGTTTCAACATAGTAATTTCTGAGCCCATAATAACCATTTGTTCATCTGCAACTGAAACATGTGTGTTCCCAAAGCAGCAAATCTAAATTTTGTTCACCCCACAAGTAACGGAGTTTATTAATGGCAACTTGAGGGAAGTGGAGCACTTGCATAGAAAGACAACAAAAATAGCTACTGCCACTAAGTCTAGATTACATAACTAATGTGGTGCCACCTGAACTATTCTTACCATGACAGACCAATCCAGTCAAATGATACAAAATGTGTGTACAAGCTTGTGCCTTTTAACATCCGAGTAGGTCACTATTGATTCCTATCTTGTGAGGTGAGATTGTTATATTGCTGCTGAGCCCACAGAAGACTGCTTTCATCAGTCATTTGTCGAGATAAGACTGGTCTCAGCAGCTGTTGAGAGATAAAACTGATGTTTTTTTAAAATCAAATGCCAAGATTTCACAAAAAAATTCCAGTGATGATGGGTCACTAAGTTGGATCAAAAGTGCCAATGCTTTGGCATTGCCCAAGCCAAAATTTCTTCCACAGGAATTAAAAAAACATTGTAGCAGCTGGGACCAACTCACCAGGAATCAGAATCAGCTGGGCCAATGCCATGACAGGAGACACTTTGGTCATATTACCAAGGCCAGGTAGTGTTTTCTGCCCAGTAACAATTTCCTTGCTGGAGAAAACAGAAAGCTGCAGCTAACAAATGGAGAAAAAAAAACCAGGAGCACAGCCCGCAATGTGCCTTATTCATAGCATCGTGACTTTAATCACCTTTGCTTTCTTTTGTCACTTCCTTGTCTGCCTGCTATTCATGTCCTTGCTTTCTCAAAATCCCTATTTATCACACCTCCACTGCTGAAAAATGCTCCCTAAATTTCCTTAAAACTTTTTTTTTAACCTCCCTAACAGTACATGGACTGTAGCAGTTCAAAGACAGCTCACCACCACTACCTCAAGGGCAACCAGTGGTGGGCAATAAAAATGCAGGCCAAGCCAACGATGCCACATTCCATGAAAGTGGTTGAGGGGGATGACATACCAGTGGGGAGCCGCAGTGAGAGGATCTCCAGCACTGTGTCCGTCTCTGTGGCTCGGGAGGGAAAGGGGGAGAGCGGGAGGGCGATAGTTATTGGGGATTCGTTAGTTAGAGGGATAGATAGGAGGTTCTGTGGCAGCAAAAGAGACTCACGGATGGTATGTTGCCTACCGGATGCCAAGGTCCGTGATGTCTCAGACCGTGTTTTCCAGATTCTGAAGGGGGAGGGGAAACAGTCACAAGTCGTGGTGCACATTGGTACCAATGACATAGGTAAGAGAAGGGACGGGGATTTAAAGCAGGAATTTCTGGAGCTGGGCTGGAAGCTGAGAGCCAAGACGAAACATGTGGTCATCTCTGGTACGTTGCCGGTACCACGTGATAGCGAGTTGAGGAACAGGGAGAGAGTGCAGTTAAATATGTGGTTGCAGGGATGGTGTAGGAGGGAGGGTTTCAGATACGTGGATAATTGGAACACGTTCTGGGGAAGGTGGGACCTGTACAAACAGGACGGGGTGCACCTGAAACAGAGGGGCACCAATATCCTCGGAGGGAAATTTGTTACGGCTCTTCAGGGGGGTTTAAACTAATTTGTCAGGGGAGTGGGAAAGGGAGTTGTAGTCCAGAAGTCAGTGAGGGTGGTGAGGTATTGGGGAAGGTATCAGGGTCAAGGGTGGGTACTGGTAGACAGGAAGGTGGGTTGAAGTGTGTCTACTTCAATGCAAGGAGCATCCGGAACAAGGTAGATGAACTTGGGGCGTGGATTGGTACTTGGGACTACGATGTTGTGGCCATTACGGAGACGTGGGTAGAACAAGGACAGGAATGGTTGTTGGACGTTCCGGGGTATAGATGTTTCACTAAGTGTAGGGAAGCTGGTAAAAGAGGTGGAGGAGTGGCATTGTTAATCAAGGATAGTTTAACGGCTGCGGAAAGGCACTTCGTGGGGGATCTGCACACTGAGGTAATATGGGCTGAAGTTAGAAATAGGAAAGGAGCGGTCACGTTGCTAGGAGTTTACTATAGGCCCCCAAATAGTAATAGAGATGTGGAGGAAGAAATTGCTAAGCAGATTATGGATATGTGTGGGGGTCACAGGGTAGTTGTCATGGGGGACTTTAACTTTCCAAATATTGATTGGAACCTTTGTAGGTCAAATAGTTTGGATGGGGCAGTTTTTGTGCAGTGTGTGCGGGAGGGTTTCCTGACACAATATGTGGATGGGCCGACTAGAAGTGAGGCCACATTGGATTTGGTACTGGGAAATGAACTGGGCCAAGTGTTAGATTTGGTTGTGGGAGAGCAATTTGGAGATAGTGACCACAATTCGGTGTCTTTTGTTATTGCAATGGAAAGGGATAGGGCCGTACGGCAGGGCAAGGTTTACAATTGGGGGAGGGGTAATGATGATGCGATTAGGCAAGAATTAGGGGGCATAAGTTGGGAACAGAAACTGTCAGAGAAAGGAACTAATGAAAAGTGGAACTTTTTCAAGGAACAAATACTGGATGTCCTTGATAGGTATGTTCCTGTCAGGCAGGGAGGAAATGGCCGAGTGAGGGAACCATGGTTCACAAAAGAGGTGGAATGTCTTGTGAAAAGGAAGAGGGAAGCTTATGTAGGGATGAGGAAACAAGGTTCAGATGGCTTGATTGAGGGTTACAAGTTAGCAAGGAATGAGCTGAAAAAGGGGCTTAGGAGAGCTAGGAGGGGACATGAGAAGTCCTTGGCGGGTCGGATCAAGGAAAACCCCAAGGCTTTTTACTCTTATGTGAGGAATAAAAGAATGACCAGGGTGAGGTTAGGGCCGGTCAAGGACAGTAGTGGGAACTTGTGTATGGAGTCAGTAGAGATAGGCGAGGTGATGAATGAATACTTTTCTTCAGTGTTCACCAAGGAGAGGGGCCATGTTTTTGAGGAAGAGAAGGTGTTACAGGCTAATAGGCTGGAGGAAATAGATGTTCGGAGGGAGGATGTCTTGGCAGTTTTGAATAAACTGAAGGTCGATAAGTCCCCTGGGCCTGATGAAATGTATCCTAGGATTCTGTGGGAGGCAAGGGATGAGATTGCAGAGCCTTTGGCGTTGATCTTTGGGTCCTCGCTGTCCACGGGGATGGTGCCAGAGGACTGGAGAATGGCGAATGTTGTTCCTCTGTTTAAGAAAGGGAATAGAAATGACCCTGGTAATTATAGACCGGTTAGTCTTACTTCGGTGGTTGGTAAATTGATAGAAAGGGTCCTTAGGGATGGGATTTACGACCATTTAGAAAGATGCGGATTAATCCGAGATAGTCAGCACGGATTCGTGAAGGGCAAGTCGTGCCTCACAAATTTGATAGAATTTTTTGAGGAGGTAACTAAGTGTGTTGATGAAGGTAGGGCAGTTGATGTCATATACATGGATTTTAGTAAGGCGTTTGATAAGGTCCCCCATGGTCGGCTTATGATGAAAGTGAGGAGGTGTGGGATAGAGGGAAAGTTGGCCGATTGGATAGGTAACTGGCTGTCTGACCGAAGACAGAGGGTGGTGGTCGATGGAAAATTTTCGGATTGGAGGCAGGTTGCTAGCGGTGTGCCGCAGGGATCAGTGCTTGGTCCTCTGCTCTTTGTGATTTTTATTAATGACTTAGAGGAGGGGGCTGAAGGGTGGATCAGTAAATTTGCTGATGACACCAAGATTGGTGGAGTAGTGGATGAGGTGGAGGGCTGTTGTAGGCTGCAAAGAGACATAGATAGGATGCAAAGCTGGGCTGAAAAATGGCAAATGGAGTTTAACCCTGATAAATGTGAGGTGATTCATTTTGGTAGGACAAATTTAAATGTGGATTACAGGGTCAAAGGTAGGGTTCTGAAGACTGTGGAGGAACAGAGAGATCTTGGGGTCCATATCCACAGATCTCTAAAGGTTGCCAGTCAAGTGGATAGAGCTGTGAAGAAGGCCTATAGTGTGTTAGCTTTTATTAACAGGGGGTTGGAGTTTAAGAGCCGTGGGGTTATGCTGCAACTGTACAGGACCTTGGTGAGACCACATTTGGAATATTGCGTGCAGTTCTGGTCACCTCACTATAAGAAGGATGTGGAAGCGCTGGAAAGAGTGCAGAGGAGATTTACCAGGATGCTGCCTGGTTTGGAGGGTAGGTCATATGAGGAAAGGTTGAGGGAGCTAGGGCTGTTCTCTCTGGAGTGGAGGAGGCTGAGGGGAGACTTAATAGAGGTGTATAAAATGATGAAGGGGATAGATAGAGTGAACGTTCAAAGACTATTTCCTCGGGTGGATGGAGCTATTACAAGGGAGCATAACTATAGGGTTCGTGGTGGGAGATACAGGACGGATATCAGAGGTAGGTTCTTTACGCAGAGAGTGGTTGGGGTGTGGAATGGACTGCCTGCAGTGATAGTGGAGTCAGACACTTTAGAAACATTTAAGCGGTTATTGGATAGGCACATGGAGCACACCAGGATGATAGGGAGTGGGATAGCTTGATCTTGGTTTCAGATAAAGCTCGGCACAACATCGTGGGCCGAAGGGCCTGTTCTGTGCTGTACTGTTCTATGTTCTATGAAAGAAATTCTTAAAATCTTCAAACTCTCTTCTGGTCCTTGGCCTTTTACTGCCCCTTTCCCAGACTTCACTTTCATATCACAAGCATTTGAAGTTTCTCCCCACCAATCCCTACCCCACAACCTTTCCAACAGCTTCCATAATCCCCTTCTCACCTCGACCATCTTTCTAGACCACGTTGCTTGCCAATTTTCTCAGTACTTCATTGTGGAACCATCCTTCTTCCTTTCAAAACTGCTATCACATCCCTCTTCAAAAACCCAACTTCAGCCTGTCTCTCCATCTTTATTCTCTTTGGTTTGCTAAGGTGTCACCACCTTAGTCCATTCCCATCAATCTCAAAATCTCCACATTTGAACCCCTCCTGTCTCACTTCCATTTTGCTTTCAGCACCAAGATTGTTGTGGCCAACATCATACATTACAGTCTGCATGAATGTTGTGTATGGTCCTTGATCTCGTTCAACCATGCAACCCTAATTCAATAACACTCCTTATGTCCAGTTCATAAGGTTTCATTTTTACTAATCCCAATGCAGCTAGCAAATCGCCAGCAATGGTCAGTATCACACTCATGGTCAATACCTCTGTATATTAATAGTGACTCAAGTATAAAGAATGATGGTCACTCTGGGAATTGTTGGTATTTCCTCTTCCACTGTGGTTGTCTCTGGTCCTTTCATTTTGTTTTGAAGTCCTATTCAAGCCAATAGATCATTTAACTCATTTGATTTTAAGTGCTTGTGAATTTCTAATCATAGTTCCATTGTTCGTCCATCTTTTCTGTGATGTCTAAAGTGTTATATTTTCATAAGATAATATCGGAGTATATATACACACACACGTCCCTGCATTGCTAATAAAAGTATTTATGATCAGTATTAGCTTATTTGATTCTCTTTACTCAAAAGTTAATTTCCCTGTTAACGCCTCCTCGGCAATACCAATTTACATTACAATGTTTGCTAAAGTAGAAGGACCTTCTCCCTTAAATTCTCAGTAAGTCACAACTGTTATTTTTATGTCTGTGCTAATTGCCCCACTTCCATGTGGTTATTCACAAGGCATCCTTCCTACACAAGTTATTTTGACGAGAAAAATCATCAGTGGTCTGAAAAGCGAAGTCCTTGACATACACCTTTTCCTTATGTTTGTAAATTATTTGAAACAAATGCAATTTCAGAGCCACTGTTAATGGAGATCTTGGTAAGTTGTCCTGTTTCCTTCACTTCCACCATTAGTTAATGCATTCTTTATTAATATACATCATAGATGTTATTTGGAAGTATATTTAACACAAATCATGAAAATTACTTCAACCGCAGCAGTTTTGCAAATCTTCAGCAGAACTATAATACACAACATAATGACAGAATATAATATTTGGTGACATTTGTTTTAAAATTAAATGCCATGGTTAAATATTGAAATAAAGAATCAAATAGCACAACATCTGATTACAAAAAACCTATATTATGAATTAGTGATGCAAATTTGTAGCTTTAATCCAGAGGCCCTTTCCCTGTGAAAACATTTTGTAAATTCAAATCTGGTGTTATAAATTAACTGTATCTAATAAGATTTTAACTCCCAACATTAAATTTAATGGAATTGAAGAACCATGTTTTAGATTTTGTTGTTTGTTTCATCACTAAGACGACTTGACAAAACAATTAATCCATTATTAAGAACATCCTATTGAAGGTTTGGCTTGCGCATGTTAACTGTTTTGTACAGTACACAACATAAAATGTTGAATATTGTACTAAGATAATTTTCCTACAACGATACATTAAACCTAGGTTTCATTAGAAGTTATCTTTTCAAAACTATACATTTCTCAGAAATGGTGAACATTAAAAATCCAATGCAAAACAGTATCTACATAGTACAATAATTGTAAAAGTCAGTTTGAACAAGTGGCAGAATTTGCCAGTATTATGATTAAATAAACAATCACACATATTACATTGTTAAATTTTCACTGTTTAAAGCAATAAAGACAGTGTGGGTAAATGCAGCAATTCTGAATCTAAAGTGCCATACAGTTTAGGGAAAAAGCTTAAGGCTTTTGCTATTACACAGTAATAACCAGTAATTAATACTTTAATTGATTTATTTATATCTGACTAAGCGTAGTACCTTGTAATTCATGAAGTCAGAGGAATCTGGTTGTAATGAATCCACATGGAATCCATCACTCATTGCTGTTTTTAACACTTCCTCTACAAACAACTGAAAATTGTTAACTTGCTCATTTGTAGGCACAATCCATAGTCTTTTTAAATTCTGTCTTGTATACTCATCTTCAGGCAACACTGCCACATGTCCAACCCACTGTAGTGTCAAATGGTGTGGATCCTTTTTCTCATAACCAATTGGTAAAAGTTTACCATTGACAAAGTAAGAAAACTTGGAGCTCAAATGCTTCAAGAATTCAGCTGATGTGCAAAATATGTTTGCATCAAAAACCTCTGTGCTACATGACGTTAGGTTGTACATTTGTGGGGCTGGTTTAACTGTGAAGTAAACAGTTTGCAGTCTCTGATCAAGAGTAATGTTGAGCATTGCATTCCTCTCTGCTTTGGCATTTTCAGACTCTCTCTCCTGCAAAGCCTCTATCAAAGGCTGGATCTGGTAAAAATCAGCTTCTCTCTTCAAAAGCCCCACTTCTTGAAAATCATCTGGGAGATCCAGGTTTGATGTCCGCAGAAAATTTAGAATATATCGAAATATTTTGCCATCTCTATCGATGAAAAAATTACCATGCTGATCGCTAGTCGAGGGCATTTTTCCACTGAACATTACACCCAGCATCGAGTCTGGATAACGTGTTAAAGTTGCTAGAGAACTGGTGTATAGTTTTCCTCCTACATTTAATGTTATAGGGTCAGACATATTGACTTGCCACTGTGCCGGATCTTAATTCTCTACAATCTGTTTTATATAAAAAGGAAGACAGAAAAAAGGTTTTATGAAAACAGCGTTAAATGAAAAGATCAAGAGCATTGCACTAAACAGAAGTACTCCTATTCCACCTCTCCCCTTGCTATTTTGAAAGGAACAGGTTGCAACTTCTTATTCTTATGCTTGTCCAGGAAAGGAGGAAGGCTATGATGATATAACAGTTTTGTGATTATATTACTTAATCCAGCAAAGATCAGATTAGTTGGACTAAGTTGTTGACTGTGGGATCTTGTATACAAATTGGCTGTCACATTTGCCTAACAGTGACTGAAAGTAATTCAGTAGCTGTGAAGCATTTTGGAATATCCTGAGGATGTGATAAAGTGTTAGCTAATGCATAAATTCAACCAGTGCTGCTCCCCTTGAAGCCATCCAAAGAGACAGTATCATTTTTAGCATTAGCCATGATCTTATTGAATGGCAGAGCAAGCTCAAGGGACCAAATGGCCTACTCCTCCTAATTCGTACATTCATAGTACCATCACTTTGTGAAATTGAGTCAGACTGTTAGAACTGACACGGTTAGAACATGCAAACTCCACACAGTCACCCAAGGCCAGAATGAACCTTGGTCCCTGGCACTGTGAGGCAGCAGTGCTAACCACTGTGCCATCCCATTTAGATTTCTGTTGATTTGCCAAATATAGAAACTCAAGACACAGTGGTTTAAAAAAAGGAAGTTATAGCGTAGGGCATATAGGAGCACATAGAATCAGAATCCCTACAGTATAGGAGGCGGCCATTCAGCCCATTGAATCTGCACCGACCACAATCCCACCCAGGCCCTATTCCCGTAACCCCACATATTTACCCTACTAATCCCCCTGACACTAGGGTCAATTTAGCATGGCCAATCAACCAAACCTGCACATCTTTGGAGTGTGGGAGGAAACCCACACAGACACGGAGAGAACGTGCAAACTCCACACAGACAGTGACCCGGGGCTGAAATTGAACCCAGGTCCCTGGCGCTGTGAGGCAGCTGTGCTAACCACTGTGCCACCCGCACAGTAACTGCCAAAAGAAAACATCAATGCTCACTACCTTCTACCAACCCAATAATCAGAAATTATTTCGCCATTTTATATCACTAGTTTGATGAAATGCTGAGGAGAATAGAGGCATAAGCTGGAAGTTTACCAGCCCGCCCACCACGGGGAATCAGAGCAGAGGAGGAGCAGACTATTGGTCAGGTCCATTGACCTCGGACAGGACTTTATAGTTTCGGGATGAGCAAGGCAATAAAATCTCATCCATTAACACTTTTGATTCCTGGCTACTAGTCTGGGCTTGCTAGTTAATGCCTAAATGTCTGGTAACACTTGACATCAAAATTAGATCTTCCCCATTAAATCCAATGTTCCTACTAGTTATAAAATTTGGAAACACCTTGAAAATGTCACCCACCAAAAAACTTCTGTTGAGTTTGTGAATGTCTTGTTCAAAACGGATGAATATTCAATAAATATTGAGCATGCAATATAAACACTAGCATTTCCTACCTTAAGGAACAATCCAACTAAAGAATTATATCTGAAAGTGGAGGGTTTAAGAAAAGTGCATTCAGTCCACAGGTTACTCCCTTTTTTCATAACCTTAAAATATGACTATCATATCAGCAATCGAACCATATTTTTTTTTACATGATTAATTTTGCTTCTGTGGAGACCAGACATTTCTGATTTCTGCATGCATCCAGTGCTGCTCTGATAACACGTTAGTGACACTGACACCTCAAACACCTCAACGCTGTTGCATTCTGTCATATGAAAGTTAGTTTCAGATCAGCCTTGAATCCCATAACTGGATGTACAACAGCAGTAGCAGAGTCTTCAGCACCTGGCCTGGTGTTTCACTAAAATCATTAACAAATGGTTCAGGAGATTTCTATTCCCTACTTTCAGGAAGGGACTTCAAAAAAAAGGGAAAATATTTTTCTACATTATCTTGTTTTCATTCCTTTGTTTTATTCCTTCAGTTCAAAGCATGGAATTCCATGTTACTTTTGCTATAAACATTTTTTTTAAGAACATGAAAACCTCAATTTGAGGAATAGCATAGACAAAATTAAAGTATTGAGTTTTTTTAATGTAAATCTTAGTTGAGCTAAAGGATAAAAGCCTTTCAATTAACATTGTATCAGAATTAAGTTGTAAAGATCAGGAAGATCGGGTCGAAGGAGGATGATACAAGGTGGGAGGAGGCACCTTTGGAGATTACACACCAGCACAAACCTGTTGGGCCAAGTTACCTGTTCCTATGTTGTACAATGCAATTTTATTCAAGATGAGGGAAAATCAATGCATGATTAAACATGTCAGGAAAAGGGATTCGCTTCGTTGAGAACTGATATCAGTTTTAGGGCAGATCAAAGTTATTCTGCAAAACTATCTGAATAGGCGGGTTGCTAATGTATTGGTTAAATTGGGAAATGACAAAGTATTTAATCTGAGAGAGGGTTCTTGAGAATAAACGAGCCAAGATCAGCTAATACAAAAGGGAGAAATAAATGGTAATATCGATGCAGAAAATAACTTAGCAATGAGGTATATGGTGAAGTTAAAGAAAATCAAATTAACTACTTATACGATGGTAAAAAAAGGAATGGAGGTAGAGGTAGTTTAGCCAAAAATTCATAAAAAGTACTTGTAAAATATGTCAAAATGTATGCATTGCAACATAAGTATGGAAAGTAAACCAAGGAAACAGATTTTGATTTAGTAGCATTAATAGAAACCTGACAAGAAATGAAAACTAAAGATATTGGGAGGGATTCTCCCAAAAAAAATCTAACTGCCAAATTTGCGTACAAACTGGAGTACATTCCGCTGTTTTTTGCAGCAGGATTTTCAAAATGAATCTCCCAACTTAGTGCACCACAGAGAGCCCTAGTGTGAATCTCGTTAAAAATCTGTGGGCGGGAGAGGCTGACACCGTAGCATTGAGCGGGCCACTGCCAGCCACCTGATCGCTGGCCAGCCCAATGACACTGCATCACTGGTTCTGCAACCCCCCCAGCCCCCCATCGCGGGTCTCCTGGATGTGTCCAGGCCAGCCTGACAACACCACCCGATCCCCCCTTCCCCCCCACTCCCCCCTTCCCCAACCAGCAGCCCACCCCCCCTTCCTCCAACTGGCAGCCCCCACTCTCCACCCCCCCTTCCCAAACCGGGCAGCCCCCACTCTCCCCCCCCCCTTTCCCCAACCGGCAGCCCCGACTCCCCCACCCCGCTTCCCCCAACCGGCAGCCCCGACTCCCCCCCCCCCCCCTTCCCCCAACCGGCAGCCCCGACTCCCCCCCCCGCCCCCTTACCCCAACCGGCAGCCCCGACTCTCTCCCCCCCCCTCTTCCCCCAACCGGCAGCCCCGACCCCCCCCTACCCCCAACCGGCAGCCCCGACCCCCCCCCTTCCCCCAACCGGCAGCCCCGACGCCCCCCCCCGCCCCCTTACCCCAACCGGCAGCCCCGACGCCCCCCCCCGCCCCCTTACCCCAACCGGCAGCCCCGGCTCCCCCACCCCGCTTCCCCCAACCAGCAGCCCCGACTCCCCCCCCCCCCTTCCCCCAACCGGCAGCCCCGACTCCCCCCCCCCCTCCCCCAACCGGCAGCCCCGACTCCCCCCCCCCCTTCCCCCAACCGGCAGCCCCGACTCCCCCCCCCCCCCTTCCCCCAACCGGCAGCCCCGACTCCCCCCCCCCCCCCCTTCCCCCAACCGGCAGCCCCGACTCCCCCCCCCCCCCCCTTACCCCAACCGGCAGCCCCGACTCTCCCCCCCCCCCCTTCCCCCAACCGGCAGCCCCGACT
The DNA here is from genome assembly GCF_964213995.1 of Mustelus asterias. Lineage (NCBI taxonomy): Eukaryota > Metazoa > Chordata > Chondrichthyes > Carcharhiniformes > Triakidae > Mustelus > Mustelus asterias. The sequence goes on along the minus strand of NC_135810.1, from coordinate 72,681,685 downwards.
CTCCCCCCCCCGCCCCCTTCCCCCAACCGGCAGCCCCGACTCCCCCCCCTGCCCCCTTCCCCCAACCGGCAGCCCCGACTCTCTCCCCCCCCCCCCTCTTCCCCCAACCGGCAGCCCCGACTCTCTTCCCCCCCCCCCTCTTCCCCCAACCGGCAGCCCCGACTCTCTCTCCCCCCCCCCCCTCTTCCCCCAACCGGCAGCCCCGACCCCCCCCCTTCCCCCAACCGGCAGCCCCGACGCCCCCCCCCCCCCCGCCCCCTTCCCCCAACCGGCAGCCCCGACTCCCCCCGTTCCCCCTCCCCCAACCGGCAGCCCCGACTCCCCCCGTCCCCCCACCGGCAGCCCCGATTCCCCACCATACCCCCTTCCCCCAACCGGCAGCCCCGACTCCCCCCCCGTTCCCCAACTGGCCGCCCCGACTCTCCCCCACCCCAACCGGCAGCCCCGACTCTGCCCCTCCCCCCCCCCCCCCCCCAAACCGGCAGCCCTGACTTCCCCCTCCCCCTTGCAACCGGCAAACCCTACTCTCCCCCTCCCCACCCCCCAAACCTGCAGCCCCGCCTCCTCCACCCCACCCCCCACCAGCCCCGACT